>NC_079214.1:52030540-52330540 GCF_029633865.1 Lampris incognitus | reverse complement strand
AGCCCTTGTAGGCACATACAGCTGAGTATCATCTGCATAGCAATGGAAATTTATTCTATGACTGCGTATAACTTGGCTAAGAGTAGAAATATAGAGAGAAAAGCAAAGGGCCAAGAATGGAGCCCTGAGGTACGCTATAACTAACGCCAGAGAATATCCATCTGATATTATAGCAGATACACTGTGTTATTCCAGATAAACAGGACTTAATCCGAGAGCTAAACCAGAGACAACAAAACTACAATTTATTCTGTCTAATAGTATACAGTGATCAATGGTGTTAAAGGCTGCACTGAGGTCCAGTGGTAGAAGCACAGAGATGGAAATCAGAGTCCATAGCAAGTAGAATATAATATACCACTCTAGTCAGAGCAGTTTCAGTGGAGTGACAGGCCCCAAAAGCCGATTGAGATAGTTTTCTTCTTTAAGGGCTGAAAGTTGTTGATACAACTCTCTCTAGCAGTTTAAAAAAGAATGGAAGATTAGAGACTGGAATATAGTTATTAAGATACCCTTGATCAAGGTGTGGTTTCTTAAGTAGAGGTTTGACCACAGCTGTCTTAAAACTGCTGGGAACAGTGCCAGTAGTAAGTGATAAATTAACAATGTCTAGCATTATAGATGCCGGGAAAGACCAGAGTGCTTTAAAAACGTTTGCTGGTAAAGGGTCAAGTAGTCAAGTAGTTGGTTTAGAAGCTGACATGAGCTTAGTCAAAGTATTAAAAGAGATACTCTCAAAAGCTGTAAAAGCAGTGATTCATTGTATATACACTCACTGGCCACTTTATTAGGTACACCTTGCTAGTACCGGGTTGGACCCCCTTTTGCCTTCAGAACTGCCTTAATCCTTCGTGGCATAGATTCAACAAGGTACTGGAAACATTCCTCAGAGAGTTTGGTCCATATTGACATGATAGCATCACGCAGTTGCTGCAGATTTGTCGGCTGCACATCCATGATGTGAATCTCCCGGTCCACCACATCCCAAAGGTGCTCTATTGGATTGAGATCTGGTGACTGTGGAGGCCATTTGAGTACAGTGAACTCATTGTCATGTTCCAAGAAACCAGTCTGAGATGATTCGAGCTTTATGACATGGCGCGTTATCCTGCTGGAAGTAGCCATCAGAAGATGGGAACACTGTGGTCATAAAGGGATGGACATGGTCAGCAACAATACTCAGGTAGGCTGTGGCGTTGACACGATGCTCAATTGGTACTAAGGGGCCCAAAGTGTGCCAAGAAAATATCCCCCACACCATTACACCACCACCAGCAGCCTGAACCGTTGATACAAGGCAGGATGGATCCATGCTTTCATGTTGTTGACGCCAAATTCTGACCCTACCATCCGAATGTCGCAGCAGAAATCGAGACTCATCAGACCAGTCAACGTTTTTCCAATCTTCTATTGTCCAATTTTGGTGAGCCTGTGCGAATTGTAGCCTCAGTTTCCTGTTCTTAGCTGACATGAGTGGCACCCGGTGTGGTCTTCTGCTGCTGTAGCCCATCTGCCTCAAGGTTCGACGTGTTGTGCGTTCAGAGATGCTCTTCTGCATACCTCGGTTGTAATGAGTGGTATTTTGAGTTACTGTTGCCTTTCTATCAGCTCGAACCAGTCTGGCCATTCTCCTCTGACCTCTGGCATCAACAAGGCATTTTCGCCCACAGAACTGCCGCTCACTGGATATTTTCTCTTTTTCGGACCATTCTCTGTAAACCCTAGAGATGGTTGTGCGTGAAAATCCCAGTAGATCAGCAGTTTCTGAAATACTCAGACCAGCCCGTCTGGCACCAACAACCATGCCACGTTCAAAGTCACTTAAATCACCTTTCTCCCCCATTCTGATGCTCGGTTTGAACTGCAGCAGATCGTCTTGACCATGTCTACATGCCTAAATGCATTGAGTTGCTGCCATGTGATTGGCTGATTAGAAATTTGCGTTAACGAGCAGTTGGACAGGTGTGCCTAATAAAGTGGCCGGTGAGTGTATATATTAATTTGGTAAGGCAGGATTTACAGGAGTAGCTGGAGTTTAAGAACTTATTTTGTTTCTGATCTCATCAACCTTATTGCAGAAAAAGTCTAGAAACTCATGGGCCGTGAATGGTGAGCAGCTAATAGATGGTTGCTTTTTTAGTACATTTAGATACAGCATCAAAGAGAAATCTGGGCTTATGTTTGTTAATATTGATTAAGCAAGACAGATAGGCTGCTTTTGCAGCAGATATAGCACGCTTGTATTTCAATAAACACTCATGCCAAGACAGTTAAAATACTTCCAATTTTGATTTTTGCCAATTACGTTCCAGTCTCCTGCAGGCCCGCTTAAGAGCATATCTCATCCTTAAACCAGGGTGTAGACCTCTTTAGTCGCCTAGCTCTGGTAGTGAGAGGTGCAACTGAATCGAGGCGACTAGAGAGGGCCACATTTAATTCACTAGTGAGATTTTCAACAGAGTCTGTCTCAACAGTAAAAGAAGCCAAGACTTCAGGCAGCTGCTGGACAAATGCAGCTACATTGGAGGGGCCAATGTGGCAAGTGGCAATTACATCTGTGCCAACATCAACAGGACAGGCCAATGATGCGTCACATTTGATGAGAAAATTATCTGACACAGCAGATGTGGTTGGCAAGACAGATCAGAAACAGCTATCCCTTTAGATAAAACAAAATCAAGGGTGTTACCACTGCAATGAGTTGACTCGAACAAACTGAGCAAACCCAAAAGTATCAACAAGCGCCAGAAAGGCTTTACTTAGAGGATCAGCAACCTTATTCAAATGAATATTGAAATCACCAAGAATTAAAATCTCATCAGAGTGAGTTACAAGACCTGAGATAATTTCTCCAAATTATTCAAGAAATAGTGAATAAGAGCCAGGAGGTTGATAGGGTATCACAATGTGGACTGAGCAGTCTGTTCGTGGTGGAGGGAGATGGACTTAGAATAAGAGCCTCAAAAGATTCGATTTTAGATTCAAGTTTAGAAGTTAAATTGAAAATAGACTTAAATATTAAGGCAACATCCCCACCTTGTTTATTTACTTGAGCTACATGGGCTTAAGTATAGTCAGGTGAGGAGGCTTCATTTAAGGGAAGGAAAACATTTTGGTTTCAGCCATGTTTCACATAATCCAATCATATCAAAATTATGTTCAAGAATCAGATCATTTATTAGCAAGGCTTTAATAGACAGTGATCTGATATTTATGAAACCAAATTTAAGCATCTTGTTGAAGTGATCAGTAGTAGGCAGAACTTTAGAGCTACAATAGATGAAAATTTAACTGGAATTAGACACCTTGTATTATTAGTTGACAATTTTGAAGACTTACGCTTTGGAAAATATATGCTCACACTTTTGATAAAATCAGACGGTTTTTTTTTAAGCCCCCACCCCACTAGCCCCATCTACAAGTCGGGATGCACTATGTAAGAGGGTATTTCATCCCTGGATTGAGACAGGAAATTGCTGGAAATTGGGTTTAGGATTTAGATAAGAAAGAAAAATAGGTAAGTCAGTAAAGAGAAGATGGGGGGTTTAGAAATTGGTAGACCTTCACAGGTTATATTAATGACATAAATCAACAAAAACAAAAAGCAGAAGAGAATGGGGCAATAATTCTTCAGTTTGGCTGGGGATTCTTAAAGTATTCCAGGAAAGGTCCGCTCATCTTTTGAAACTTGTGCTTGGAGTTACAGACTGAGTAGCGGATCTTTTCGAGGTTTAGACAGGACATGATATCATTCAGCCACTGAGCGTCGGGGGGCGGGGCAGAATCCTTTCATCTCAGCAATATTGCATGCCTGGCCAACAGAGGGCGAAGGGCAATATGCGGCATTTGGATGGGGTCAAGTGTGCATTATCCTTGCCAGCGGTGTCAAACAAGGGTGACCAGAGGGTTCGATTCTAGTTTAAGATTAAGGGTTAGGGATAAGGTGTAGAAGACATTTTTCAAGTCTAGGACATGCCCAGAACATGTGGATAAGGGAAGCCCCCCCCCCCCCAAGACATTTGATTCTGTAGATTATTAGGTGCTTCATTGCACATTTCACCTCCACCAGTGGTAGGAATGATTATTAGATTATTGTGATTCACACCTTTAGGAGAGGATAGCTTGGGAGCAATACAACAGGGTAGGGAGACGGTCTCAATGTTATAGACCAAACTGTCAATCTGATAATCTACACTATGAGAAATTCCCCGACTAAACATATTAATTAAACTAGTTGACTCCACATCCGCACTAGGTTTAAATCTAGCAGGCTCTCTAATCACCTACGGCCTGCAGAGTGATGAGTCCCTAGTGTCAAACTAAATCTAAACAGCTATCTAAAGACCTGGCCATCACCATTGACAACACTGTGGTGTGCCAAATCGGACTGTGAGGAATCTGGGTGGGATCCTGGACGACCAATTGCCGTTTGCTGAAAACGTTGCATCGGTTGCTCGCTCCTGCAGATTTCTCCTCTATAACATCAGGAAGATTCGCCCATTCCTCACCGACGAGATGGCACAGGTGCTCATCCAGGCTCTGGTCATCCCCCGGCTGGACTACGGCAACTTCCTCCTTAATGGCGCCCCGGCGTCGGCCATCAGACCTCTGGAGCTTGTTCAGAAAGCTGCAGCTCGTCTGGTGTTCAACCGCCCTAAGTTCTACCACACAACTCCCCTTCTCATGTCCCTACACTGGCTCCCAGTAGCTGCTCGCATCCAGTTTAAGACTCTGGTGCTACCCTACAGGGCAGTGAAAGGAACAGCGCCCTCCTATCTCCAGGCCATGGTCAAGCCCTACAACCCCGCCCGACCACTTCGCTCAGCCACCTTGGGACGCCTGGTTGCCCTGTCGCTCAGAAGCCTTTGCTGCCAATCGACCCGGTCACGGCTCTTTTCTGTCCTGGCCCCACAGTGGTGGAATGAACTCCCCACTGATGTCAGGACAGCGGAGTCGCTGCCCATCTTTCGGCGCAGGTTGAAAACTCACCTCTTTAAGAACTACTACCCCGTTACTTGTTCTTAGCACTTATTGTATTCACTCATTAAAAAAAAATATCTTTCTTGCACTTTTACTTTAGCACTGGTTTTGCTTTTAGATGCTTGTTTAGATGCACTTATGACCTCTGATGACTAGTAGTTCTCCTGATTTCCTATGTTAAATGCATTTATTGTAAGTCGCTTTGGATAAAAGCGTCGGCTAAATGACTGTAATGCAATGTAATGTAATATCTACATCACTAGAAAAAAGAGCAGCACCGTCCCAAGTGGGGTGAATGCTGTCCTCTTTCAGCAGGTAAGGGCGGCCCCAGAAAGCCGGCCAGTTATCAACACAACCAAATCCCTGCTCATTACAGTAATGAGCCAGCAAGCGGTTCATTGAGGTGAGCCTACTGTACATCTCATCACCCCTCACGGGTAAGGATCGTGTGTGTGTGTGTGTGTGTGTGTGTGTATTCCAGGCATCTGCCAGATCACTGATTACTGATCCTTAGCAGGTTTATTTCAGACTGCAGCAGAAAGCTCCACTGCGTTTGAGCTTCAGAAAAGTTTGGGAAAATGTAGGATGTATTGACGCTACCACACTACTTATCAATAAAAGTGTCACTACTGAAAAGCTATTTGATTCGGAAAACAGCGATGCTACCACCATGCTACTGAGAAATATATTTAAACTAGTAAGCGGCGCTACTGCCCAACAATGGTTATATCTCCATGTATCTTGAGACATGGCTGTTATGTGACTAGTTTGACTCATCCTTCTCTAGAGGCATTGTGGTCGGAGACGAAACATTCATTCATTCATTCATTCATTCATCATCAGCCACTTTTCCAGGGGTTGGGTGGCGGTGGCAGCAAGCTAAGTAGGGCACTCCAGACGTCCCTCTCCCCAGCAATGCCCTCCAGCTCCTCCTGGGGGATCCCAAGGCGTTCCCAGGACAGATTGGACATGTAGTCCTTCAAGCAAGTTCTGGGTCTACCCCGGGGTCTCCTCCCAGTTGGCCGTGACTGGTAAACCTCCAAAGGAAGGAGCCCAGGAGGCATCCTAATCAGATGCCCGAACCATCTCAACTGGCTCCTTTCGATGCGAAGGAGCAGCGGCTCTACTCCAAACTCCCTCCGGTTGTCCAAGCTCCTCACCCTATCTCTAAGGCTGAGCCCAGACACCCTACGGAGGAAACTAATTTCAGCTGCTTGTATCCGCGATCTCACCCTTTCGGTCACTACCCAAAGCTCATGACCATAGGTGAAGGTTGGAAGGAAGATTGACATGTAAATTGAGAGCTTTGCCTTCCGGCTCAGCTTCTTCTTCACCACAACGGTCCGGTACAACGTCCGCATTACTGCTGGTGCTGCACCAATCCGCCTGTCAATCTCCCGCTCCATCCTACCCTCACTCGTGGACAAGACCCCGAGATACTTGAACTGCTTCACTTGAGGCAACAACTTATCCCCAATCCACCATTTTCCAGTAGAGAACCATGGCCTCAGACTTGGAGGTGCTGACTCTCATCCCAGCCATTTCACGCTGCAAAGCACCCCAGTGTGCGCTGGCGGTCGCGTTCTGATGAAGCCAACAAAACCACATTGTCTACGAAGAGCAGAGATGCAATCCTGAGGTTCCCAAATGGACACACTCCTCACCTTGGCTGTGCCTTGCGATCCTGTCCATGAATATCAGAAATAGAATCGGAGACAAGGGACAACCTTGGTGGAGTCCGACACCCACCGAAAACATGTTTGACTTTGTGCCAAGAATACGGACACAGCTCTCACTTTGTTTATACAAGGACCACATACGAAACAGCCAACCAGAATTGACCTTTTCCTGACCTGTAGATATTTTTAAATATTTTGTGCTCTTGCTTTTTTTTACTTATTTTTAGCTTTTGGTCTTCATGTGTGTATATCTTATACTGTGTTTGCTGTATTTGACTGTGTCTGTATTGCACTGTTTGGTGAGGCCACAGCCCTCATTTCATTTTTAACATGTGCCTGCACATTGTTTTTAATGACAATAAATTGAATTGAATTGAATTTTCCAGTGCGTCGATTGGTTGATAGTGTGGCACATTTGTAACGCTGTGCCAGGTTGAGCAAGTGTGCAGGCAAAGTTGAGCGAGAGAGACACAATATGAGCAAGTGTGCAGCAGTCTGACAGTGCACCAAGCAAGAGTTTGTGAGAGGGGTTATTAATGTACATTAATATGGATGATAGCAAACATGCAAATACATTTATTGAGCACAGAATAGATTTTTGCTCAAACGAAATTACTTTTTGCTTGTGTATTATTTCTCTTCAAAATATAATTTAAGTGCATACAAAATGTATTTTTCCTGTGCTCAAATCTCCCATTGCTTGCTCAGGATTGAGGCACAAATATAATGCATAACTTTGGAGGGCTAAATGACCAATACTCCTCGATCCCCAAGAGAAGCGGAACACCCTACTCTATGCGGCCACACACAAAATGGAGGGGTAGGGCCAATGGGGGGGGGGGGGGCTTTGTGCAACCTCTGGGCATGATGAAATCTGGAGCACGTTTTATCATATCTGAGACATGGCAATGACAAGTCCGTTAACAAGATTATTCATTAAGCTCTGTACAAGGAGCACTACAGTACAGGGCTGTGGCATTTAAAAGATGAGATGTAAAGGGAAGACACAGCACTGTGTGTTTACTGTTGGCCCACCTAACTCTGTATACATGCAGTATTTAGCCACATATTAGTTTAGTTTATTTAGTTTGCTTGCATAGTGATGATAAACTGCTAAAGTGCTTAAAACTGAGGAAAAAAAGATTAAAACTAATTTATGCAGATGACATACAAATAAAAAGGGTTTATGAAAACATTAAAAATCAAAGCCACAAAAAAAAAAGAAAGAAATCAACAATGAAAAAAGCAGAGGCATAGATATATTGGATAACAGAATCTAAATAACAAATCACAACATAACAACCAAACAATTTTGTATAAGACACTGTGGGTAAGATGAAGATCATATTTGCCAGATGAAAAGAATAAGAAGATTAAATTTGACAAAAAAACAAATCCTCAAGCAAGATCAATATATTTTCTTTTTCATTATGTTCTCTTTTTATTTATTTGTTTTTCACAAGGCAGTCCTTACAATTGCATTTTGGCTGGGTATACCTTCTTTTACAAAGAATCACACTTGAAACCTACTGAATCTGAATACTTGGGACTAGTAAGTAGCTAATGAGTACTGGATTGTACTTGATAGCAATTCTCCTGACAAGGTTTTCTAAGTGAGTTTCAGCACTACAAAGTGGGAAGGAGCCAGCGGTGCTGTTTTCTTTGTGCCAGAGACAAGCGATTAAAACAGTGAGCAGGTTGGTAATAGCTAAATTAGCGAGAGAGCAACTTCATGCTGGGTAGCGTGCAAAACCATTTTGTCTCTGCAGTCGCTACCCTTTGCTCCCAGTATTTCCTATCTCGACTTGCAGTTAGTCACAACACAAAACACGCTGCTAGTCGACAGGAAGGCTATTGTAACTCAAAGGCTCTATAAGCAAAGTGCTTTAAGCCTCTGATATAAAGCCTGGTTTTAGATCCACAACGCACAATCACAAGACTGCTGCATATCTTTGATACTACATTAACAGATGTTTTATCCCTTTGTTTGACGTTGCCACACAGTTTTTCTTCTTTTCTAGTTTTCTTTCTTTTCTGTTCAATCAATTCACGATTACTCTATGGCTCACTGGACTATGTACTAAATATTTAAAAAGGTGGTAAACCTTTGATTACACTAATTTGAGTTGCAAACATGTTGGTGTTTCCAGTATTGCCCTGGTGACAAATTCAACAACAAAAACACAACAAAACAAAATACGGACTGGATCATCGAGTTGCTTTGACAGAGAAAATCAAATCTGTCTCTTTTGTTCCAAGGTAAAATGTTCATTATTACACTCCTTTGCCACACACCCAACTTTTGCCATCATTTGCGGACATCTCATTGAGTCCCTCATATTGCATAGCCAACACATCCAGCCTGAGTAGAAAGGCAACACGCCGACATTAGACAACTCTCCGGGTAGACTTGTGAGAAGCTGGTGTGTGTTGTACTACTACAACTTTGCCTTCAGTCTAACCCACACCACCATCACCGTCTTCCTCATCTACACCCATTGATCTATCATGAACTCTGGATTGATAATGGCATGATAGCCATATTTGTATTCCGTAAAAGGTTAATTGCATCTGGGGTTTCTGCCATCTTGTTATTATGGCTAGATGTGCAGCATATGGTGGCAAGAAGAGGATGCGGTAAAAGCTATACACAGGTGATAGAGGAGTTAGAAGAAATAGCGATTTATCATATGCCTATGGTTGTAACATTATTTTTAACGTTAATAGTTGTTAACTGCATGTTTTGAAATCTAATGGTATAAACAACACATGGTATGAAGCTCATTCTTAATCATAACTTACAACAAACATCATCATGGGCGACATAAATGCTGACAGTGGGAATCAAGTTGCTGGTGATGTCTGTCCACATATCTGTGTCCGCCACTACAACACTGATGTAAGGCATACCAAGATGGCATTGCAGTGGCTTCACAGATTTAACATCACTGTCATTTCAGAGGTTATTATAGATAAGTGTCTACACCTCTTCTTCAAAATGTAGGTGGGAGGAGACAGGCCAAAAAAAAGCCTTCTACATTGGCGTAATACCTGGGTTTTGAATTCATAGTTTTAATATAATGATTTAATAAAGTAAAATAAATAATTTAATAAATAATATAATTTAATATAATTTAATAAAGGGCGGCATGGTGGCACAGTGGTTAGCGCAGTTACCTCACAGCAAAAAGGTCCTCGGTTCGAGCCATGGGGTAATCCAACCTTAGGGGTCATCATGTGTGGAGTTCGCATGTTCTCCCCGTGTCTGTGTGGGTTTCCTCCGGGTCCTCCCACAGTCCACAGACATGTAGGTCAGGTGAATCGGCCGTATTACATTGTCTCTAGGTGTGAATGTGTCTGTGTGTGTGACGGCTCTGTGATGGCCTGGCGGCCTGTCCAGGGTGTCTCCCCGCCTGCCGCCCAATGACTGCTGGGATAGGCTCCAGCATCCCCGCGATCCTGACAGCAGGATAAGTGGTTTGGATAATGAATGGATGAAATATGTTTGCATTTGGTCTGCCATCATATAATAATAATAATAATAATAATGTTTATTTACAAAGCACTTTTCTAAAACAATGCTACAAAGTGCTTTACAAAGATATAAACCCAGACAAGGAAAAAATAAGAATAAGATCAAACAAATAGGAGTAAAAATAAAAATAGTATACATTTTTTTTAAATCAAAAATTTGCAAAAGCTTTCACAAAGATGAGATTTAAAAGAAGCTATAGACTTGGTTTGTCTTAGTTCAATGGGAAGAGAGGTCCATAGTGTGGGGGCTCTAACAGCAAAAGCCCGCTCACCCTTTGCAACAAACCGAGACCAGTAACAAACCAGCAAGGCTCAATATGTGGATCTTAATGGTCGAGAGGGCATATACCAGGTCAATAAATCTGAAATGCATGTAGGAGCAAGACCATTTAAGGCCTTAAAAGTGAGCAATGAAATTTGAAAATCAATTTGAAATCTAACAGAGCCAGTGTAGGGAGACAAGCACAAGAGTGATATAGTCATGCTTCTTTGTCCTGGTAATGAGTCAAGAAGGGGCATTTTGCACCAACTGCAGACGGTGGAGTGATACTCAAGTAAAATGTGTTGCAATAATCAAGCCGAAAATAGATAAAAGCATGTTCAACATTTTGTAGATCAGCAATTGATAAAAATGACCTAATTTTAAGGATTACATTGTGCTGGAGAAAACATGACTGAACAAGAAAGAGAAAGAAAGCCACTATGTCCGTGTACGGTTACAACAAAATTTGTTTTCTGCATTTAACCTATACTATTGTATAGAAGCAGTTGGCAGCTGTGGCGCAGTGCCTGGGACCAACTCCAGTTCTTTTTCCTATTGCCTTGGTCAGGGGCACAGGCAGGCGTATTAACCCTAACATGAATGTCTTTTTGATGGTGGGAGGAAACCGTAGAGCCCAGAGGAAACCCACACAGACATGGGGAGAACATGCAAACTCCACAAAGAATGGGCCTGAGATGGCCTGGAGTTCGAACTCAGGACCTTCTTGCTGTGAAGCAACAGTGCTAACCACTGGGCCACCGTGTTACCAAAACCGAGGTTAGCACCAAATTTTACCTCAAGATTCCTAGCAGCCTGCTTAAGACTATTTGACAGACCACCAGGATTAGTACCAAAAGGGCTGATGGAATTTGGGGGACTGAACAGAATGACCTCAGACTTATAATCATTAAATTTAAGAACATTTTGGGACTTCCAGGATTTAATGTCAGAGAGGCAAGTTGTGAGATTTGCTAGGCCGCTAGGATCTGTGGGTTTTAGTGGCATGTATAACTGACTGTCATCAGCGTAAAAATGGTAAAACACATCATGATTTTGAATAACTGGCCAAGAGGCAGCATATACATAGAAAATAGAGGGAGGCCAAAAACTGAGCCTTGAGGGACACCACAACTCAAGTGAACCATTGAGGAAGTATAGTTACCCAGAACAACAGGAAAAGTTCTGCTGGAGAAGTAAGAGCTTAATAAACTAAGAGCCGAGCCCTTGATGACTACCCAAGTCTCTAAGTGATGTAAGAGGATACTGTGATCGACCGTGTCAAAGACAGCACTTAAGTCTAAAAAAAAAAAATTGAGCTGACCCCTCTGCATGCAGTCAGCAGTAGGTCATTAGTAACTTTAACTAGACCTGTCTCAGTACTTTGAAGTGCTCTAAAACCAGACTGGAAACTGTTAGTGTTCATAAAAGATATCAATTGAGATAAAATTACTTTCTCCAGAACCTTGAATAAAAAAGAAAATTTGGAGATTTGGTCTGTAGTTACATAAGGACAGGGGATCCAAATTAGGTTTCTTTAGCAATGGGTGAACAATGGCATGCTTTAAACTGTCTGGAAAAGAACCAGAGGCCAGAGAATTATTAAGAATTTGCAGAATAATGGGGCTAACAATGGAAAATACCCCCTTGAGCAGCTTAGTAGGGATGATGTCTAAGATGCAGGAGGGGGAGTTCATATTGGAGATGATACTCTCTAACACTGAAATTGTAACTGCTTGAAACTGGGTAAAGAGGCAGAATTAACATGGGGAATGGAAAGAATACAAGGGCCAGGCTGGATTTGGGACCTGATATTCTCCACCTTATTTACAAAATGAGTGAGAAATTTTTCAGACAGTTCAACATCAGGTTCAAAAAAAGAAATGGAGGGACCATTAGTAACAGAATCAATTACCCTAAAGAGAACTTTAGGATTGTGGTTATTTCTAGATATCAATTCAGAGAGGTAAATTGATCCCGCATCCTTAACTGCCTTCTGGTAAATTAACATTTGGTTTTTAAGGGTGTGATGTGCTATTTCGGACTTGTTGACTTTCCATTGTCATACAGATTTTCTACAGTCTTCTAGGGGCTTGAGTGTGATCATTCAGACAGGGGAGGTTATTTGATTTTTGTTTCCTAGTTTTAAATGGTATAATTTAGTCAAGGGTGGATAGGCACTGATCATTGAATTAATTTAACAGTGCATCTGGATTGAGAGGGGATATAGTGGAATTAAAGGATGATGATGACTCATTCAATTTCATATGATGTCTTGCCTGCCCATCTGACGAAAAAGGAGACCAAATTGGTAACAATCATTACAGAGTCTAAACACTCCCATAAATCATGATAAAGGAGATAGAGGTTTGGGATATGAGCATTGCAGAAGTCCAACATAGTATATATACCGCTGAAGCCTAAGCTGGCATGATAAGCAATGGTCCACCTCATTATGGCCAACTTGACCTCAAACCCTGGATAAAAAGCCTGCTGGTACAATTCAAAGCTTTTTTGAAGAGAAGTGCAGTGTCAGCTTTAACATCATAGAAGTTAACGGTCCACGTTGTGTATTGGGTTTTGGCTGCTGCTCTGACTAGAGTCAGACACCTTTTCAATCACCCTTAAATATGACTCAGCAAGAAAGTAAGTCTAACAAACGAATAAGGCACCTTTCAATTATTCTGACAGTAAATTATTAAAAATCTTAAGGTGGATGAGACAAAGTAAAGCTTGATTAAAAAAAAACTTTTAACGAAACTGAATAAGTGCAAAAATTAATACTTCACCAGTCAATTGCCCTGTGCAGACGGTTAATGGTGGCAAATAGCTCAAGGTCAAACTTGTACCAAAAATAAGTGCAGTACCCACCAAAATTAAAGTCTTTGAGCTATGCATGGCATGCTACGTTGAATATCATTAGTTACTTTTAAAAGACAATTATTATTCCTATCTTAAACTACAGGCTGTGAATTAGGATCTATGTTGTTATTAAGAGCTCAAAGAAAGCTGGAATTGCTTTAGCCTTGATCAAAAGACAATAATGTTCTTAATAGAAAAGGGCAGTGGATATGTCAGCCTGATTATACCTTTCTGAATTGGACCTATATTTAACTGTAAATCAAAGGATTAGTGCACATAATTGTACGCACCATCTCCACCTTTTCCCCTTTGGACGTTTGACAGAATTATAGTCTCTTTCAATGTGCCATGACTACATTGATCATCTCCAAATTATAGTAAGACATGATTTACAAATTCTCAGATTTTTGCAAGAGTAATTTCATGATTACAATGATAATAATGTTTATTATATGTTAGGTCCCTCTATTAACCATTTACTGCAAGGATAAATACCTCACACCTTCTTTTCTTGTTGCAAAAGGGATTATTTAGGGGAGTGCGCACTAATTTATTAAGAGTCTCAAAACTTTTCAAAATGTAGATTTTTAAACAACTAAACTTGAATTCCCTCATCACCAGATTATTAAATAATATTCCTGCTTCCCCAGAGGAATCGTGCATGACAGAGAAATGTTAGATATAGAAATAAGAGGAATGGAGAATTTTCTTTCTTTTCTTTTTTTTGGGGGGGGGCGTAAAAATAAGAAAGATTTTCTACAAAAATAGAGGACAGTAAGACCCAAGGTGGCCTATTAGAAGTAATGATACAGGGGGTTTTCTGATCATAATTATAAAATGATAGATATCACAGAAAACCAACCCATTTTTCTACGTGGGACCAAATTGAGTGGTTTGGTCTAAACATCCGGAGGTCTATCACCAACCCATGTCAGCTGCCTTTTTTGAACTGCACAATAAGTTCCTCTGACAAGAGACAATTTCAACACAATAGATAAAAATGCTGCACATAAAATCACTGGTGGTGTGTTGAGGGGGTCTACATGTTGATTTTTGGAGCGCGAGAAGTGGCGATACCCATTTTTCACTAAGCAATTGCTTCCCCTCAGTTTGTGGTGTTGTAGTTGTATGTGCTCAACATATGATAAATAATGGGACATAAAGAGCTAATCTCTTGAAAACAACTTGCTTCGTAGCTCTTATTTTTAAGAGCAAAGTTGCCTTAGCAATGGGTGTGATTAAAGAGGCCAGATATGGTAACTTTTTTTGGCTCCATTTTGTAATGCAAAGCAAATAAACTGGAAACCCCCATTAAGCTTTAATTAGGACATTGTGGCAGGAATGAGGAAAAACAGCGAGTTTGATGTTTATTCCTCAACTCCAAAAACCAACTGCAGCCGGAACAACCCTGCACCGGCGAGCCCGGGAACATAAACCACGCCCCCAGCTCACAGTCCTGCTGGGTGAGAGACATAGCCCCTGGTGTCCGCCACACAGCCCCCCCCCCCCCGGACACCCAGAAGGGACTCCTGGAAAGAAAATTAGTGTCTCACTGGAGGCTTAAGCAGCCTGCCATAACGGCTGCGCCGTCCCTCAGCAGAAACAGTAGGTGAAACACAGTCCAAAGCCGGCTGAGAAGCAGAACGCTGAACCCGTGAAGACACTGCCGGGGTCCTGGAAGGAGGACGACCCCGACGGGGAACCTGGGCCGGAAACACAACTTCGCCTGCCACCCTGTGCGCCGGTTTAAGCCTATCAAGCGTGACACGCTCCCTACGCCCACCCATATCTAGCACAAAACCCTTAGGACCCGTCTCAAGAACCCGAAATGGGCCATCATACAGGGGTTGGAGGGGCGAGCGTTGAGCATCATGCCGTACAAAAACAAAACGAGCCGACATGAGCTCCGCAGGCACGAAAGACCGCGGAAAACAGTGGTGAACGGGGCCTGGAACCCGAGTGCTGTCAGAAAAGGATAAACGGCCGGACGGGGTCGAGAAGCGGAACTCCCAGGCAAAAATTCCCCAGGGACGCGGAGCGGCTGACCGAGCACCAGCTCAGCGGGTGACGCGTCGAGGTCCTCCTTAGGAGCCGAACGCAACCCGAGCATAACCCAAGGTAAACGATCCACCCAGTTACCATCCGAGAGCGCAGCGCACAGCGCTGCCTTGAGCAACCGGTGAAAACGTTCACACAACCCGTTAGCCTGAGGGTGATACGCGGTAGTGCGGTGTACCTGCACACCCAAGGATCGCGCAAGTGCCAACCAGAGCTCTGACACGAACTGGGGGCCCCTGTCTGAGGTGATATCTGACGGAGTGCCGAAACGGGCGACCCAGGAGGAAAGAAAAGCGCGTGCAACATCCGAGGATGTTGTGGAGGATAGAGGGACAGCCTCTGGCCACCTGGTGGTCCGATCTACCATTGTGGTCCACATGCACGTGGTCGAAACGTCTGGCCGGGATCGGAAACGGTTCGAGGGGCGATTTAGTGTGCTGGTGGACCTTAGCGCGCTGGCACGCTACACATGCAGCTGCCCACCCCTTGACGTCCTTGCGGAGGCCAGGCGAACTTGGAACCGACCAACTTCACCGACGCCCGAACTCCAGGGTGTGAGAGGGAGTGAATCGAATCGAAAACTCGACGGCGCCAGGCCACTGGAACAACGGGGCGGGGACGGCTGGTGGAGACATCGCAGAGGAGGGCAGGACTGCCTTCCTGCATCACAGCGTCCTCTAGCTTGAGACCGGTACGCGTTGACCTAAGGGCAAGGACGTCCGGGTCGCTGGGCTGGTCGGCAGCCATAGCGGAGAAATCCACACCAAGGTGCACAGGACACACAAGCACACGCAACAGACAATCAGCAACAGGGTTGGACTTCCCGGCCACATGCTGAATGTCCGTTGTGAACTCGGAGATCGCCGCTAGGTGGCGCTGTTGATGAGCAGACCACGGCTCAGTCACCTTGGACATGGCAAAAGTCAGCAGCTTATGATCCACATAAACCGTGAATGGGCGACCCTCCAGCAGGAAGCGGAAATGCCGGGTTGCAAGGTGCAGTGCCAGCAACTCCCGGTCAAAAACGCTGTACTTGCGCTCGCTATCCCACAGTTTGCGGCTAAAAAATGCGAGTGGCTGCCACGCATTCGCCACACGCTGTTCAACCACAGCCCCCACGGCTATGTCAGACACATCGGTTGTTAAAGCTATGGACGCCGTGGGTGTGGGATTGGCGAGGAGGGCAGCGTTAGCCAGGGCGCACTTAGCTCCGTCAAAGGCCTGGACCTGTTCGGGAGTCCAGTCGACAGGGTCGTTAGCCTTCTTAAGCCGCAGGGCTTCGTAAAGTGGCTGAAGGAGGTGGGCAGCGCGAGGGAGGAAACGGTTATAGAAGTTCACCATTCCCAAGAATTCCTGCAATGCCTTAACAGAGACTGGGCGGGGAAATTCCGCCACCGCTTGCACCTTAGAAGGCAACGGGACCGCGCCTTGCGGCGAAATGCGGTGACCCAAGAAGTCAATCACCGGCAGTCCAAACTGACACTTGGCCGGGTTGACTATCAGGCCGTGTTCGTCCAGACGACGGAAAACCTGTTTCAGGTGCGCCAGGTGCTCTTCAGCTGACGGACTGGCCACTAATATGTCGTCGAGATAAACGAACACGAAAGCAAGGTCACGCAACACCGAGTCCATCAGCCTCTCTGAAAGGTTTGCGCTGCCCCCTTCAAGCCAAAAGGCATGCGCATGAACTCAAAAAGCCCAAACGGGGTGATCACTGCGGTCTTGGGCACGTCCTCTGCGCGCACGGGAACCTGATGATAGCCGCGCACCAGGTCCACCTTAGAGAAAATAGTGGTACCTGCCAGGCGTATGGAAAAGTCCTGTATGTGTGGGATGGGATAGCGGTCATTGGCGGTGACGTTGTTCAGGCGGCGAAAATCGCTGCAAGGCCGCCACGACCCATCTGCCTTGGGCACCATGTGAAGCGGCGAGGCCCACGGGCTGTTGGAACGCCTCACTATACCCAGACTCTCCATGATGGCGAACTCCTCCATAGCTATAGCCAGTTTTACCGCGTCGAGGCGCCGCGCGCGCAAAAACTGGCGGTCCCAGAGTGGGAATGAAATGTTCTACCCCGTGTTTAGTAACCGCGGTGGAAAAGGCAGGCGTAGTCACCGATGGAAAATCCACCAGCAAACGCTGAAAAACATCTCCTAATGCTAAAAAGTTAGCGTGTGTTAACGGCCCGGCTCCCCCTGTCTCGCACGGAACAGTGGCGAAAGACACAGCATCAATTAAACGGCGGTTTGCAACATCAACCAGCAGACCATTAGCACACAGAAAATCCGCGCCGATAATAGGAACAGTAATGGCGGCCACTACAAAGTCCCACTCAAAATGGCGCCCGTGGAACCAAACAGTCACCAACCTTGTGCCAAACGTCACAATGGACGAACCGTTAGCTGCACTTAACTGTGGGCCGCCGCCTTCGGCCGACCTGTCTGTCTTAGCAGGAGGGAGTAGGCTCTTTTGCGAGCCTGAGTCCACCAGAAACCGTCTTCCTGACATCGTGTCCTTAATGAAGAGCAGCTCACTACGTCCGCCAGCGCCCACAGCTGCTACTGAGCGCTGGCCCGGGAGTTTCCCGCCGCCTCAAACGTGCACGGAGGGACGCAGCGCCTCGCCTTGCCGCCGAACCGCTGGTGGAAGAAACAGAGGCCTCTCCCGCGCCGTCTCCGGGCAGTCAGTTCAGCCACCACTGCCGGGTCCGCGTCCTCCAACGTCGGCTGCAGAGGCTCCGGAGAGAACCGAACCGTCTGGTAGCCAGCAGGACCCGATCGGCCTCCTCAGCCAAACCTCGGCAGTCACCAGCGGCCAGACACGGGGAGTTAGCCAAAGCCGCGCGCACAGGAGACGAGAGCTGGCGCAGGAAAATGTGCGGGAAAAGGAACCCACCTTCGTCTGAGCCTAGCAGCGACAGCATATTGTCCATGAGATCCACAGCCGTCCCGTCGCCCAAACCGGATAGGGAAAGGATTCTATCTGCCCTCTCTGCGGCAGATAGGCTGTACCTCTGGAGCAGAAGATGTTTGAGGGCGACGTATTTATCGTGTTACGGAGGGGCGCGCAACAGCTGCATGGCCCGGCGTGTGGACTGCTGGTCCAGCGCAGCGACGACCAGATAGTATCTGGAGTCGTGCGCGGAGATTCCACGCAGGTGGAACAGCGCCTCGACATGCTGGAACCACGAGGCCGGGTCGCTCTGCCAGAACTCTGGGAGTTTCACAGCCGCGGCGAGAACGGCCGGCTGTGAGAGTTGGGGCGGCGTGGCCGAAGTGGATTCACACTCCTCTTCTGCTCCAAACATGTTCAATTCGGGGTCACCAATGTGCTAGGAATGAGGAAAAACACAGGAGACCAAGGCGAGTTTGATGTTTATTCCTCAACTCCGAAAACCAACTGTAGCAGGAACAACCCTGCACCGGCGAGCCCGGAAACATAAACCACGCCCCCAGCTCACAGTCCTGCTGGGTGAGAGGCATAGCCCCTAGTGTCCGCCACAAGTTCATAATATTTAAAACTTCATGGTTATATGACATTAAAGAAAACATCAAAAGAACATTTTGTTTTCTGAGGGAAAAAGACTAGTTAATGTCCAAAAGTTAACCCCCTGGCCGCTATAATGTCGTATCCAACAGAAAAGCATTCTTATCGTGTATGTTTGCGTGACGTCACGTATGTTTTCAATACCAGGACACTGCCACGTTGGAGGCGAGTGACGATGTAAACACGAAACTAATGCTATCGGCATATGCAGTTAAACTCGAAGGAGATGTGAAAAGTCGCTACCAAGCAAAGATAAAAAGATTGGAATAGATCCACTGCTCATTCCTGCTCAGAAGTTCAGTCCAGAATGTCTACCACCAATTGAATCTTGTGGCATTCTTTCTTATTGTGGGAGTGCAGTAATGAGGAGACGGAGAGGTCGAGTTAATTCCGTTTACTCGCCACACAAAACAACACCGATACAGCACCAACTCTCGTGGCAACAAGCTAACGGCTAGGCTGCCCAAAACATGGTTCCACCTCCTAGGAAACGCTAAACCGTGCCTACGTCATAACTGTGAACGTCTTCCTTAAAGGAGGAGCAGCCCCTGGTGACTATCCTCCATTGTGCATCACCACAATATCTTGTTTTGGACACAAGCTTTTACACAAAAAAATCGGTTCAAATCATTTCGAAGCCTTCAAGCCTACAATCACATGGTTTCTGGATTTATTAAGAGTGTTCTTGGTTGTATTATAAACAAGACATATGTTTTGGTTCCGAAAATTAGGCATTCTCATCGGATGAATGATCCTCTTGTCCAGCTGTGGATCATAATAACTAAAGATGGTGTAGTTTTTTCTGCTCACTGTACTGGTTGTATGGCCGGATTGGGCGAATGTTGCTGACACATAGCAAGTGACTTGTTTTATGAAGTGTGGATATGACTTAATGGCAAACTATCATGCACTCAAGTGAAATGTATATGGCTTTTGCCATCATATGTCAAGCACGTTGATTATGCAGAGGTAAATGCCATTCGTTTTAAATCTGCGAAAAAAAACTGAAGGAAGATATGGAGCACTCATTAAAGACAATGAACATCAATGAAGCTGCAACTATGGAGAAGAGCTCTAAGAAGGCAACAGAAATTAAAGAGCCAAGTAAAGCTGAACTCGAAGAGTTTTACAGCTCTCTGAATCAATGCAAGGTAAAGCCCTGTGTCTTTCAGTCATTTCACCTTATTCACAGTCATTTCTGTCAAAATCAAGAAATGTAAAATCAATCAGAGACCTTTTCGATGAAAGGTTTACTACTCTGGAATATAACGAGCTTCTCAAGGAGTGCCACAAAGTAGAGCTAAACATCACAGACGAGGAAGTGAAAATTGAAACAACTGGCCTTGATGCAGAAAATCGATAAGCAAATTCCTGATGTGAGACATTCAAGCGGAACTTCATTAGGACCATCATAAATTCCTGAAATTTTGTGAAAATTGCTGATTGACGTAAAACATGTGGTGCCACAAAATCAAAGGTTTTATTTAAAACCTCAAAAAAAATGAAGACCAGTGTAGAATTTAACTTTAGCATCATCCTTAGAAAATTCTTCTTCTCCTTCAGTAATCCTAACTGGTGCTCTCTGATTTTGAAACAATAAGCTAAATTCATCTGTAGACGTGGCTGCATCTTTTGTAAGGGATAGCTCTTCCAGAAGTTCAGGTATTTCACCCGATTGTTCGGAAATATCATCCTGCTTAAAGATGTCTCTAATTGGAAACTTGTTTCACTTAGTTTTGAAGCCTTTGCTTCCTCTCTTTTCCACATTTTCTTTCTCAGCAGCCCGCTTTCGTCGTTCAGTTGCTCTATCACTTTGGGCCTGCATTTCAGAGACGCATTGTTGCTGTTTGGCCAAAGTTTGGAGAGATTCTTTTTTTCACACAGAGGGTTATTTGTACTTTTCTAAAATTGTATCACAGTGAAGATATACTGCGGAAGAAGTCCGTGCACTTATTCTTGAAAGTGAGGATGATGGGGAGTCTGGAGCAGAAAGTTTTCTCATGGATGATGAGCTAGCTTACCAAGACGGCCTTGATCCAGCTGAAGAGTAAAGTGGTCTACATTCATTCTCAGTATATGTGAAATTAAAAAACCGTTGTATACATATAGTAGGTGACTGGTGGGCCCAGGGACCACGGCCCTGCTTGGAGCTGCGCCCAAGGAGGAAACACCTAGGGGGGTCTGATAGGACGTGGAAGCTAGACAAGCTAAGCTAACTTCTAGCCCATGCAGACCAGCAGTTCCCGACAGTTATCCTGGCGTTTGCTTTCTTGGACAGGGTTTTTTTTGTTGATATGTTGAATGTATGTGTTCTTGTAGTTTGTATGTTTTTTTGTCTTTGTGTTGCACTGCTGTGGGCTATGGGAAACAATATTTCGTTTCATTTCATGGACAAATAAATGTTCCTGATTCCTTATATACAGTATACAGCCTGTTCAACAGTAGTAAGTAAAATGTATTGTGCATTCGTATTTTAGACTGAAATTACTATATGTGAATTGTAGGTACAGTGAGTGGATATAGTGCTCCAAGGTTATTGCACAGTGCCACAGACACCTCACACCTTGGACACAACCTGTTCCAACTTCTCATCTCTGGTACGCACTATCGAACACTATACACCAAAACCACCAAACACAGGGACAGTTTCTTCCCCCTCACCATCACACTTATGTATATGGGTAGATTACCGAACAGGCCTACAGGGCCCAGGCCCAGCAGTCAAAGGGTTCAGGGGGGCCCTAAGCCAGAGCCTCTGCATGAAGTTGCTGTTATTATCTTTGCATTTCTTGATGCATAGTCAAAGGGCTTAGTCATCCATCTCAATAACAGAGCCCCAAAAGTCCAACTGAAAAACTGAAAGAAACTGCAGGTGACTTTATGTCTTAGTTAATCTGCTGTTGGAGTTAATTGTGTATATATGTGCTGTAAATCCTGTTGAGGTACAGGTGAATTTAGTTCTTGTGATGTTGGCTGCAAGTCAGTGTACCTGTCGTGAGGGAGCTTTTACGCGTCTGTGCCCAGGGGCCAATTTTCTCGTAATCCTCCTATGCTTATGAACAGTTAACTCACTGAGGCAATGTGCAATAACCCTGGATCACTATAATACCCACTGCACCTACAAATCGTATAAATATTTTTTTTCACACTTACTCACTACTGTATACCTGAAGAGGCTGTATACTGTACATAACAGCCTATTATATGTAAATAGAGTAACTTTTTTCAATATTCATCTCAGCACTCCTTGCACGCTTCACTTCTTTGCACTATTTGTATCCTGTTTACATTTCACAGAAACAGTTTCAACTGTACATAGTCCACCCATTCCATCCATCCATTATCCAAACCGCTTATCCTGCTCTCAGGGTCGAGGGGATGCTGGAGCCTATCCCAGTAGTCATTGGGCGGCAGGCGGGGAGACACCCTGGACAGGCCGCCAGCCCTGTATATAGTCATTCCTTGTATATTCCTGAAGAATATTCCTGAAGATAAAATAAGAATATTTTGTTTTATATTGTATAATTGTATAATACTAATATGAATGAATGACTTACATTATATTAACTATATATATATATATATATATATATATATATATATATAGATGTAAGAAAAAACTTTTAATACATAGCAGTACAAGCTTGTTTTGTGTGTCGTGCACTCATCAGCTGCTAAAATGCATTAGCAGCAATCTTCAGCTGTCACAGCTGATGATTGCTTATGGCATGAAACAGGCTTGTACTGTCTCATAAAGAATTTACTTGACTCACTGGATTATTTTGCTCCTTATTTTTTGAGCACTTTCCCTACTGCTGAGTGTTTCTTTTAACAAAGTGATATATATATATAAATAAATAAAAAGTTTATTTCTGAGGATAGAAGGATATTCCTGAAGATTGTTGTGTTATAATTCTGTGTAAGTACATTGAGAGCCACTAAACCGGAGTCAAATTCCTTATATGTGTAAGCGTACTTGGCCAAATAAACAGGATTCTGATTCTAAAAATGAAAACATGTACATTTTTACTTATTTTTATATTTGGTGGTCGTAAGTTCATTTGCTGTTTGGTGGTCGCCTGTTCCACACAGTGTGGGGCTTGGGCTTTAGCCATTGTCTCCAGGTAGACTACGCCACAAATCCACTGTGGGGGATGGGCTCTACTTACTCCACAGAGTGTAGGCAGGCCTATACTGCAGGTTTCAGTGTGGGGGGTAGGGGGGCAGTATCAAGCAATCTCAGCCATTGTTCTCTTATACTATAAGATTTGAAATACAAAAACACTGATATAGATGATCTAATATTTTTTATTTATTTTACCATGATAATTATCAACAGGATGAAGAGATATATAGCAGCTCTGCTTTCAGGCATGGCACAGCTAACTTTTTGAATAAAAACAGACGAATAAACCGAAGGACTTCTCATGAAAAAATGTAAATAGTTTTAGATATGTGTTGTTAGACCTCCACCCCCCCCTCTGATTACCAAGACTTGGGAGAACAATTTTCAAAAGCCAAAAATCTCATTCATTATTGTTCTCTGTGTTATTTGAATAAAGTTCTGTAAGATTCAGTTTCCACTTTGTTTTTTTCCTTTTGTCTTTATGTTTGTATAACTATTTATACATTCATGTGACATCATTGCAGCATGCATATTCTGATAGCCCAGGTTTTCCTGAAAAAAAAAAGAAAAAAGAAAAAAAGATGTATATAACTTGATTGTGCATCACGGGATTGAGGTCATAGAAGCATTGTTACACAAGGAGACAAAGCGAGCCAAAAATAGGATAAAATGGCCTAGACCCTTAACAAAGACAGCCATTCTTATTTTTTTGTTATTATTGGTAGCTAAATTTGCACTCCAGTCTCTTTCCTTTTGTCATTATTACTTTGCGACATTCAGCGTTCCCTGTGGAACAAGAGGTTTGCCGCGAGGGCAACGTGAACCAGAGAGGTTGGGGGTGTGGGGTAGGGTACTACTGAAAAAAAAAAAATGCAGACATCATTGTTTTACATAGGTGGCACAGTGGTTAGTGCAGTTGCCTCACAGCAAGAAGGTCCTGGGTTCGAGCCCCAGGGTAGTCTAACCTTAGGGGTCGTCCCGGGTCATTCTTTGTGCGGAGTTTGCATGTTCTCCCCGTGTCTGCATGGGTTTCCTCCAGGGGCTCCGGTTTCCTCCCACAGTCCAAAGACATGCAGGTCAGGTGAGTCGGCTGTACTAAATTGCCCCTATGTGTGAATGGGTGTGTGTCAGCCGTGTGATGGCCTGGCGGCTTGTCCAGGGTGTCTCCCCGCCTGCCGCCCAATGACTGCTGGGCTAGGCTCCAGCATCCCCGTGACCCCGTGAGCAGGATAAGCAGTTTGGATAATGGATGGATGGCTTCCTTAAGAAGCAGACCATGAATTCCAGTTCGCTCAGGGTCATAGACTACTGCCAAGTTAAAGAGCCATATGGTTATCAGCTGGCAATAGATGTAATTAAAATTTAATATCAGCCATATGCCTTAGCTTTTTAGCCTTGTAGTTTCTTGGAGAACCGAGCTCCCAGCATGCATCTCTTGTGCCTTGTTATGTTATAGACAGACAGCTTAGCTTTTGAAACATTATTCCCCTAACACTGGTGCCTTACATTTAAAATTTAATGGACTGCTCACTATAAGGAATTCCAGCGTCAGTGTTTAACCTTGAGCTTTTTGTTCACACCTTCAAAACAGCTGCACAGAGTAAACCCTCGCCCATGTAATTCAATACCACTAAGTATCGCTGTGGAGCATTTACATTATATTTAGAACATTACTAGTCAATCATCATAAACAAGCAGTTTATCTGATATGGGTCTTTTTAAGTGAGTTTTCCATTGTCTCCTATAACTTTTTTTTCTGCCTTTCACAAAGGGTTTTAAGGGGACAACCGTAGCAGACCAATTGTTCAAAACACTCATATTTCCTTTTTATTGTAATAATAATGACATAGTAATGACTTCTAGATATCATAATGCACACCGTAATGGGTGTCAGTTTGTTTGAAAAGTGCTGTGGAGAACGACGGGTTCACACTTTTTTCCCTGTGGGCCATATACTGCCGACAGATGTAAACAGCATCCCTTTAAAAGCTGCTTGTACTTTTTATGTGTTGCGATGTTGTAATGATAACCTGCTCACATGGATGACATAATACATCATGGTAAGGTATTTGCGTCTTTTGTTTTAGTGTTTTGAAAGTCACTGTCATGTAAAACAACAACAATACGTTTATGAAAGCCACATAACCGACATGTCCAAGTTACGTCTGTCAAGCACACCTCCTGTGCATGTAGACCTGTGGATATCACTACTCCAAGCCATATCGCAGCGCATTAGAAAAACAGTAATGTTGACGTCAACAAGGTTGTCACCGGTAGAACTGACATCCATCGTCAGCCCCCAAACACGCTGACATTAGACAACGAAAGCCAAGCGCAATACAGTCCCTATAATAGATGAAGGATATTCCAGAGGCGAACGCAAGCAAGGACAGAAAGGTTAAAGGTTAAAGGTTCGGGCTACCAAAATTACCCGTGTAGTTAATTATCCTAACCCTGCTATAAGCCAACATGAAAACCAGCTGGCCTTGCTGTATGCATCGGTCTGGGACTGTACACAAAATAGCCCAATATGTACCTGTAATACACAACCAGTTTAGCTAACGTTAGCTATCTAGCACCAGCTACTTCCTGCTTCCAACTCGATTACAAAGGAATCGTCAAGAAAGGCAATTTCCAGTCTGCCTATCGGTTCCTAAATAAATTTCGCTCGTGCCATAGGTTCAGTTTCCGTGGTGGCCGTATGAAGCTTCCGTAGTTTCCGCTTCCGCAAGTTAAATGTGCGCCATCATGGACCAGAGCAAGCGGCGGTCGAAAGTGTGGCATATTATTTCGTGCAAGGGAGGATGCACAACAAATACGACCAAACACCTTGGCCTACACACGGTGTTCAAATTAACCAGTGTATCGTGTTTGACGCGTTGCGCCGGTCTCCATCTCCTGCCTCGGCGTCCTCTTCAGCCAACCTCGTCGCAATTGGGTGGGTGGAAATTAATAATGTTTGTCTTATTCGCAACAGCGAGACAGCAAACAACTTGTACATGAGCGAATTGCTGTAAACTGAATGAAAATACTGAAATGTGTTTTTTTTTCTGTGCTGAACGCTCGCGTATACAACCTGAGAAGGCAGATATGCTAATTTTTCTAAACAAGAACTATTTCTAACTTAAGGAGTTTAATACCTGGTAGTCCGGACAAGGGTGTGACTGTGTCTTTATTTCTTCATCTTCATGTATGAAGACAGTTGTAAGTACATAGTCTCATAGAGTGGCGTATGAGACATTCACATGAATGATCCTGTAATATCCATGCTTGGTAACAAGTTCAGTAATGTTTCTGGTGTTGGGTTTGATATTTAGTCTGGTCACAAGGGGGCGCTCTTAGTTAAGTCTTAAACCCGGAAGCAGGAGAGTAAGGAAGGCGTGTTAGTATGCCATGGCCAGAGCCCTAGAAAGAGCGAGTTGCGTCAATGAGGGGGTCAGAACGCGAGAGGGTCACGTGGTTCATGTTGCCGCCGAATAGTTCCAAACGAAGCTTGGCGGGTCATTTAAATGAACTGCTTAGCCGCAATTTCTGGTAACCACCAACCAATATTTTCAGATTTTTACATTTATATATATAGATATATTCCAACGTGACACATACTGTTTGGAACTATCCGGGGCTCCCATGATCCGCCATTGCTGTGGCCCATTGACGTCTACGGAGTTGACGTAACTCTCTCTTTCTAGGGCTCTGGCCATGGCTCGGGGATACACCAGCAAATATACCGTTGTCGTTATACACGTTTCACTAAAGATTCCAAAACGCAGCTTCATGGTATTTGAGTTATTTTAAAACTTTACAGATCCGTTCTTAAAACAGAATGGCTTGTGCTTGTATAAAGTTTTTTTTTTAATAAAAATTTCTAGCTAGCTAGTATTGCAATAGCCCAAGCAGTTGTAGGCAAATACACATCGAACTTAGCTAACAGCACAGCTTATTAACAAATCAGTCTTACCTTCACGTGATGCACTGACTAAAAAGTCTCCATGGTACAGTGTTCTGTGTCCGTTGTTATTTTCATAGTAACTTGCTTGATTACTTTCCAAATGCAATACGTGTGCAAAAAAAAAATCACAACATTAATAAAGAGGCGTTTTTTCGCGTTAAGGTTCCATTGAACTTCAATTTGAATTTTTTTCTTTTATTCTGTTAACAGGTCTCACGTGCTGTATACAGCCACTCATAAACTTTGTTCTTTCCTTTTGATTTTGATAGCGGCCAGCAAACTCGCAGAACAGCAGAGAAATCGCTCTAACGTGCGGAGGCGTGTCTCAACTAAAGCTACGTTGTTGCATCATATACACTCACCGGCCACTTTATTAGGCACACCTGTCCAACTGCTCGTTAACGCAAATTTCTAATCAGCCAATCACATGGCAGCAACCCAATGCATTTATGCATGTAGACATGGTCAAGACGATCTGCTGCAGTTCAAACCGAGCATCAGAATGGGGAAGAAAGGTGATTTAAGTGACTTTGAACGTGGCATGGTTGTTGGTGCCAGACGGGCTGGTCTGAGTATTTCAGAAACTGCTGATCTACTGGGATTTTCACGCACAACCATCTCTAGGGTTTACAGAGAATGGTCTGAAAAAGAGAAAATATCCAGTGAGCAGCAGTTCTGTGGGCGAAAATGCCTTGTTGATGCCAGAGGTCAGAGGAGAATGGCCAGACTGGTTCGAGCTGACAGAAAGGCAACAGTAACTCAAATAACCACTCATTACAACCGAGGTATGCAGAAGAGCATCTCTGAACGCACAACACGTCGAACCTTGAGGCAGATGGGCTACAGCAGCAGAAGACCACACCGGGTGCCACTCCTGTCAGCTAAGAACAGGAAACTGAGGCTACAATTCGCACAGGCTCACCAAAATTGGACAATAGAAGATTGAAAAAACGTTGCCTGGTCTGATGAGTCTCGATTTCTGCTGCGACATTCGGATGGTAGGGTCAGAATTTGGCGTCAACAACATGAAAGCATGGATCCATCCTGCCTTGTATCAACGGTTCAGGCTGGTGGTGGTGGTGTAATGGTGTGGGGGATATTTTCTTGGCACACTTTGGGCCCCTTAGTACCAATTGAGCATCGTGTCAACGCCACAGCCTACCTGAGTATTGTTGCTGACCATGTCCATCCCTTTATGACCACAGTGTTCCCATCTTCTGATGGCTACTTTCAGCAGGATAACGCGCCATGTCATAAAGCTCGAATCATCTCAGACTGGTTTCTTGAACATGACAATGAGTTCACTGTACTCAAATGGCCTCCACAGTCACCAGATATCAATCCAATATAGCACCTTTGGGATGTGGTGGACCGGGAGATTTGCATCATGGATGTGCAGCCGACAAATCTGCAGCAACTGCGTGACGCTATCATGTCAATATGGACCAAACTCTCTGAGGAATGTTTCCAGTACCTTGTTGAATCTATGCCACGAAGGATTAAGGCAGTTCTGAAGGCAAAAGGGGGTCCAACCCGGTACTAGCAAGGTGTACCTAATAAAGTGGCCAGTGAGTGTATAAACGAGTGCACAGCAGCAACGGCAAGCGTTTCGATTAGGGCTGCAACTATTTTGATAATCGATTAATCTGTTGATTATTTCTTCAATGAATCGAATAAAAACAAAAACATTTTATTTCCATCTTTTTATTAAAAAAATAAAATGTTATTTCGAAATGTCAATATTAACACAAATAACAGACCTAAATGTATGCTGTACATCATGTTCAAACGATATATACTTTTGTTTTTTTTAACAAAAATACCCGTTTTTCACAAAAACATGTATTTTTTAAAATGTTTCATGTCGCTTGAATGGACATGAGCTGTTAAAATAACTAATTATAAATAAGAAAAATGTAAACCACAGCCTTAACAGGCTTTGCTGCAGCAAAAAACTAACATCAGTAACAACACTTTCTCTCACACACTCATCTCTTTCTCTCGCCCCCCCCCCCCCACACACACACACACACGCCTCTTTCTACAGGAGCTTTCCATTGCAATGCAAAAAATGTTAGCACGTCCACATGCTCCTGGCTAAAGCTAGCTCTCTTCTTGGCAATTTTGCTTAATAGACCAATGACTGCTGGAATAGGCTCCAGCTTCCCCATGACCCTGAGAACAGGATAAGTGGTTCAGATAATGGATGGATGGAGACCATTCAAACTGGATCATGAGCAAACACCCACTATTAGACAAACGAAAGGAGCTACCTGCTGTGAGACGAATGATTTCTCACTTCAAAACGCAATGCATGCCATGGGTCTAAACTCGTTTGAGTAATTGAAATTTTGTAGTAACTTACCCTGCTGTTGAGTCCCCTTCATCCATGGCTCCTACCTGTTTTTGTTTCAGCTGTTCTCATTAATGTGGTGCTCCTGTGCCATGCAAAATCAGTTTTACACAATTTACGGGTAACATACTTTTTACTCGAATTTAATGTGATGTGCTCCAATACTATTGATGATTTTGGTCAGTTTTTCTCCACCTCCGCCATGTTTCAAAGGTTTATTTTTTCTTCTTGAAGTGATGTAGCCGGCTTAGCAACACAGCGTGCGCCAACGTAGACCCAACGAATCGATTATGAAATTCGTTGCCAAATATTTTTACAATCGAATTTTATCGATTTCGTTGTGCAGCCCCAGTATCGATTTAGATTTACTGATCAGTAAATATATTGGGTCTCTCTCTTAATGACATAACATATATGCAACAATATAATTTTATTCATTATTAAGTTCAACTAACTAAAGGCTTTCAAAAATAACAGATGAAAAATAGGAGGAAACATTCAAGGCAGGACATAAACTAACCAACAGCCCAGCATGGAGGGAATTTGACTGGAAGGTGAAAATGCGGTATTTTAACGCTCCATATATCACTTTATAATATAGCAATACATCAGAACTATGCTGGAGGGGCTGTGGATTGTTGGGGGACTTTACACATATATTCTGAGATTGCCCAAAGCTCCTGGATTTCTGGAAGAATGTCCAAAAGGAGATTAAACAGGTTTTGGGTATAAACTTTAATCTAGATCCAGCACTTTTTATATTGGGTATACTTCCTGATAATATGACAGATAATGTCTTAAATTCTTTACTGAGAATTCTGCTTTACTAGCAACAAAAAAAAAAGATAACAGTTTCCTGGTTGAAGCCGCAGCCCCCCAGCATAACACAATGGAGAAACAGGGTAAAAAAAAAAATGTCTTCGTCATGGAGAAAACCACAGCAAGATTACAACTGAAAATAGACAGGTTTGCTGAAAGATGGTCACCATTAATACAGGCAGTGCCAGCACTTTAGTCACCTCTTTTTTTTTTTTTTTTTTTTTTGGTCCCATTGCACTTGTTTTTTGTTTTTTCTCAGGTGTAGGCATGTGCTGTACATGTGTGTGTACTATGTGGATTATTGTTGAAACAAGTGTAGTTGTATAAGTTGTAAGTTCTCTGTGTTATGTTGAAAAATGTGTTGAATAAAAAAATCAGTTAAAAAAAAGTGATGGGGACTTAATGGACCATAGGACGTGTCACAGCTTAAATGACACATGCACACTGTGGCAGTGAGTTGCGCTTGCACCTCCATCCAGTCAGTTTAATTGGTGCGAGACAGGTTATATTCCCCACAAAGACTCACACCAGGGCCTGGGAGAGAGCTCAAGACTGCCTGGACATGGGCCCGCATTGCTCTCTCCCCAACAAAGACTTTGAACAAGCATTTATCTTTAGTCTTTTAATGGTCTTTTTACTTATCTTTTTGTTTTTAAATCTTCTTCTTAATGCTTTTTACGTTTTATGTAAAGCACTTTGAATAGCCTTGTTGCTGAAATGTGCTGAACAAATAAATTTGCCTTGACTTGTCTTTAATAAACGAGCTGTTGTGCCCTCATATACCCTCGGTATCCTTGTCCGTGCCTGGGAGCCCTGGCTGTGGCACACATTTATCAAGCATGTGTTTCTTTACATTTCTGTTATTATTATAGCCATAATGATAACACTATTCAAAAAAGTTGATAGTAAACAAAAAAAGTGTTGCAACGTCATTACCAATTACCAAACGCTATTTACTATTCCACCCCCACTTTCCCCTCTCGACTGGAATTGACTATCATTTCAAAATTGTTTATTTCTCCCATCACCTTCTTGAAAAAGTTTATCCCCCAGATTTACTTAAGACATGCACAAATAAGTTACGTTCCCTAAAAAAAATAAAAAATCGGGGCAACTATCGCCATTTTTGTGAGCTATTTACTATCATCTGACATTTAAATGAGCTCTGCAACAATTAGTCAAGCCCCGAGAAGCTATTTAAACTGAGAGATTGCACCAGGGCTCCATCTGGAAAGATAACATCACTGATGTGCCATTTTGCACTGAACAGATCCCTTGGCCAGAGGATATAAAAAAAAAGAAGGGTAAAATACGTTTGGGCATTGATATGCCTCCTTCTGATGAGCAGTTCCAATTCATTTTTACTTTCCAGTTCAGAAAAGAAAGAACGACATGGCTCGGCAACCTCTACTTTTCCGCACCTCTCCTGTAGACATCCCAAATAGGGCAATGCTTGCATGAAATGCTCTCTCATCGTGTATGACATTTCGTTTCTCTGTGCCCATAATAAAAACAGCAGCCATGTTTGTGCCTAACGGCGGCATCGTAGTGTGTGTGCGTGTGGGTGGGGAGGGGGGCCAACCAGGGCCCAGAAGGGAGGGGGAGGGGGCCTTGGGAAGCCTGGAATTAAAAGTTTGTTTTGATTTGCAAATTTTTATTTCTAACTAATTAGTATCATAATGTCAGTTAAAATGGGCTCAACACATTGGTTGAGAGACTTAAAGAAAATGGTGGAGGCTCTCTGAGGCCCCCCTCTCACCCCTTTGTGAGGCCCTTCTCACCCATTACAAAAGGTGCAAAATGGTTTATTCTGCCCCTCACGAGCATCTCTCAATGCAGCTCATCTAGTCCTGTTGCGAGTGACTGCTGATTCAAGCACAACCACAGTCACTTCTTTCCCAAAGAAAGTAAAATATGGGTTCCAGAAAAGAACAGAAAAGAAAAGAAAAAAGGAAAGGGAGAGAAGGTAAAATGAGGGAAAACAAGTGTTGAGTAATTTCTTCCAAAAGAAAGGTGAGCTAGGAGCTTTTAAAAGAAAGGTGGCTGGCTTACTCCTACTACCACAGCTAGGTAGCAGTATCCTAAGATGCATCAAAGTTTGAGGTGATACTATACATTTTTTTTAATCACTGCAAGATGGATAAGTTAGCTTAAGGTTAGGTTAAAATAGATTAATGTACTGTGATTGTAAATATAAAGTATGCTAGAACTCAAAAAAGTGATGCGTGATAGACAAAAAAGGAAAGGGCCCCACAGAGACTGCTCATGTATAGGGCCCAGAATTTTGTGCTACACCCCTGGTGCCTAAAATAAAACACACTTTCGCTTAGCCCTATAAGTGACCTCAGCTCCTTGTTCTGTTACTGTGAGATTCAGTCACATAAGCTTAACATTGATGGCTATTAGGAATAAACTAAAAGGCTATTTTTTAAAAATGTTTTTAAAATGTTCTTGCGTGCTCAATCCGCTAAAGCATCTCCGAAGGTATGCTCATGATCCCCAAGGTCTCCACAGTCTTGCTGTGAAAGAAAACGTTTAGCTGGGGTGAAACAAATGTTTAAATCCAATATTTCCACAGCCTCTGCTGTTGATTTTGAGCTCAAAGATGGCTCTGTCTGTTGCACTTCTTTTGCAGCACAGTTGAGGTATGAAGTTAGAAATGTTTATGTTTAGGTACAAGGTTACAGATGCTTTAGTATGAATTTTGTTTAAGGAAAATTCTGGTTTTTAGTTGTTGTTTTTTGAACCATATTTTCCCCATCGTCAGGCGTCATCTTTTAACATGATTCAGTATCGTCAGCTGACTGCTGTGCACAAAGCTGACGATCAATCCCTTGGGAAAATTTTGGGTCATCAAAAACATCCAATATGAGCACTTTTTGCTCTTTTTTTGTCACTTACATGCTTAGAATGCTACGATAAGTATATTAAAACATCTCCCAAAGTGAAACGACAATGCCAGTACAGTCATTCGACACAGTAATGGGCCTTTATAGCGTTTCCTCAACTCTTTATTTCTTCTTCAACATTTTATGTGCGGGGAGAATGGTTGCGGATGTTTGCATGACAAAATCATCTGAACATTCTTTTGAAGTATACTTCTTGTTAGCGAGGATTTCTTTGCACATTCATGGATAAATATTTCCTGGGCTCGAACTCATGAAGTTCTTGCTGTGAGGCGACCGTGCTAACCCCTGCTCTCTTACTAGCGTAACTTAGTTCAAAGAAACACTTTTTGTTAAAAGAAACACTTTTTTAAAAGAAACACAAATCATCAGCTGTCAATATTGACAGCTGATGATTGCTTATGGCATGAAACAGGCTTGTACTGTCTCATAAAGAATTTACTTGACTCACTGGATTTTTTATATATATGAAAAAACTTTTAATACATGTCAGTACAAGCTTGTTTCATGTGTTGTGCACTCATCAGCTGCTAATGTGATTCAACAAAGAAAACGCACAGTATACGTTGCCCCGCATCACGCCCCTAATTTCGGTGGACAGCAACCAATGAGAGGAGAAAACATTTAAATTATTACAACCAATGGGATAGGTAGTTATGATGTACAGCAACCAATGGTGGGGTAGAAATCATTACAACCAATTTTGAAAAAGCATTAATGACCAGGGCACTGTTGAAATAGCATATATTTGGAATATAACAAGGAAACGTCAAATGGCATAATTTATGTATATCATAAAGTGGGGTGGTGTTGGGGCACAGTTGGAAGGGCAGGCAGTTAAAATATAGGAAAATACAACATCTAATAAATGTGATGTGTATCATCTAATGTGGGGGGGGAATAACAAAGACATTTGTAGTTACAAAGAAGATATTTTTTTCGGTGTCTACAGCTGGTAGCCAATTCGGTTCTACTATTCAAGGTAGACATATCAGGTTTGCAAATAACAAAATACTTTTCTGCCAAGCACAGGTTACATCTTGTGCTGCTAATTGAATAGGCATTGCTCTTTGCAAGGATTTTCCATGAAATAGGGTAACCAATATTCTTGTCTACCAATGACCAAATGTGTTGGCTCAAGGCCATTGCACCACTGACAGTTTCAGAAAAAAAACCCTGCTATATATATATATATATATATATATATACACTACCGTTCAAAAGTTTGGGATCACCCAAACAATTTCGTGTTTTCCATGAAAAGTCACACTTATTCACCACCATATGTTGTGAAATGAATAGAAAATAGAGTCAAGACATTGACAAGGTTAGAAATAATGATTTGTATTTGAAATAAGATTTTTTTACATCAAACTTTGCTTTCGTCAAAGAATCCTCCATTTGCAGCAATTACAGCATTGCAGACCTTTGGCATTCTAGCTGTTAATTTGTTGAGGTAATCTGGAGAAATTGCACCCCACGCTTCCAGAAGCAGCTCCCACAAGTTGGATTGGTTGGATGGGCACTTCTTCAAGCAGATTGAGTTTCTGGAGCATCACATTTGTGGGGTCAATTAAACGCTCAAAATGGCCAGAAAAAGAGAACTTTCATCTGAAACTCGACAGTCTATTCTTGTTCTTAGAAATGAAGGCTATTCCATGCGAGAAATTGCTAAGAAATTGAAGATTTCCTACACCGGTGTGTACTACTCCCTTCAGAGGACAGCACAAACAGGCTCTAACCAGAGTAGAAAAAGAAGTGGGAGGCCGCGTTGCACAACTGAGCAAGAAGATAAGTACATTAGAGTCTCTAGTTTGAGAAACAGACGCCGCACAGGTCCCCAACTGGCATCTTCATTAAATAGTACCTGTTAGAGCCTGTTTGTGCTGTCCTCTGAAGGGAGTAGTACACACCGGTGTAGGAAATCTTCAATTTCTTAGCAATTTCTCGCATGGAATAGCCTTCATTTCTAAGAACAAGAATAGACTGTCGAGTTTCAGATGAAAGTTCTCTTTTTCTGACCATTTTGAGCGTTTAATTGACCCCACAAATGTGATGCTCTAGAAACTCAATCTGCTCAAAGAAGTGCCCATCCAACCAATCCAACTTGTGGGAGCTGCTTCTGGAAGCGTGGGGTGCAATTTCTCCAGATTACCTCAACAAATTAACAGCTAGAATGCCAAAGGTCTGCAATGCTGTAATTGCTGCAAATGGAGGATTCTTTGACGAAAGCAAAGTTTGATGTAAAAAAAATCTTATTTCAAATACAAATCATTATTTCTAACCTTGTCAATGTCTTGACTCTATTTTCTATTCATTTCACAACATATGGTGGTGAATAAGTGTGACTTTTCATGGAAAACACAAAATTGTTTGGGTGATCCCAAACTTTTGAACGGTAGTGTATATATATATATGTAATCCAGTGAGTCAAGTAACTTCTTCATGAGATAATACAAGCCTGTTTCATGCCATAAGCAATCATCAGCTATATATATATATATATACCCCCCCCCCCGGAAATCATCTATGGTGTGGCTAAAAGTGCTCAACAAATGAGGAGCGGAATATTAAGGAAGATGTAGGAAAATGCCATGTTTAAACTGTAATACCATGTTTCATTCTGATCTATTCTTCTCAAACTATACAGAATGGACGGTTAAAGCACTGGGAACTTGCTTTTATATGTAAAGAATAGGGAGTAGATGAATAACAGAATAAAATTGTACTATGGAACTAGCATGCAAACATCAGCAAAATTCTGCTGAACGTGTATTTTTTTGCAAAAACAGGTATAAAACAGTCTGCCCAGTGTTGACTTCAAATCACAGCAGCATCATGGGTACGGAGCATGGCATGGCAGGTTTCAAATGCCGACGATGTCAAACTTTTATCAGGAACCTGAAAGGTTGATGCTCGGCTTTGATGTGACTGTTTGAATTTCCTGTGGTTCATTGCTGTTGGAAATAAGCTTAAAACATTTTTTTTTTCATCGATGAATTTGTTTTGTGATGGTTTTTCCAAATAATTGAAAAACTAGGAGTTGTGTATCTTAATATTGACAAGCAACTAAAATACTATAATAATCTTGCCATTTATGTGTGTGTATGCGTTGTGTATGTAAATCGTCCACAGAGAGAAAGAGAGTGAGAGAGAAAGCTATACTCTTGTGATGGTGCATTTGTGTGACACATACGCACACATACGATTCAATCCCTCTTTAAACTACAGTGAGAGAAAAAGGTCTGCCGTTGCCACTGAAAGAATAGCACATTTCATCCCACTTCCCAGTGGACCGTCCCACAGCATATGGGCCAATAATAGTCTGGCAGCTCCGCAACCATTTCCTTTATAAAAGCCATTCCTTCCAACTTAGTTGCATTTTCTTGAGGCACTGCAGTCACCCCAGTTTGCACACCTCCTGATGATAACTTGTAAACCGGTTCCCTTCTGTGAGATTTGAGAATTTTTAAGCATCACTTAATTTATGTATTGTTCATTTATTAGTATTATTACTAAAATAATACTTACTATCCAACATATGGTTAGGACAAATGCCACAGACAAGAAATTGCAGTGTGAAGGGAAAATGCTTCATGTGAAATGCAGAAATAGAGCTTAACCCTTGTAGTACACAACACAGTTTCCTGTGTACAAGATGGTTGTAGGTGCATTACTTGAATGTGATGACACTATGGATGTATCAAGTAATAGATAACAAATAAAGAACTGCTTATGGGTTTGGTGACTAAAGTAACTATGCTTTCTTTGGCCATTTATTTGGGACTAAACTACAGTAAAGGGACTTAACCCACAGAAATACATATAGCTACAAGGTGAAGTAGGCTTCAAATCTGAGCCTGTAAAGCCCAACAGAAAGGGCTTAGACATGAAGATGGTGCTGAAGCAAATAATTATCAAATGAGTCAGCGTGTGCTGCATTGTGACCAAACTTGATAAACTTTTCTTGGTATTTCACAGGGTTCTTCATAAGATAAGCAGTGCTTACCCTTTATATGGATGGTTTTTCCTTTTATGTAAAGGCCAAAATATACTGGCACCTGTTCAAGTCAATATAAAACCCACACACTGGTTGCGTCTAGCCTTGAGCATCTACTTGATGCACAACCACTGCTCAAAATGCTGCTCTGTCCTTCAGCATTGATGCTCATACAAACTGTTTAGGGTAAAAAGGTGTTAAAGATTCAGTCCAATGATTTAAACTCAGACTAGTTTCATTCTGGGATATTAATGGCAGGAGTGTCACTTTTTCATTGTCAGAAGTATCATTCGATTTGTTATAACTGTTTGAGTACACCCTCTCTGAGCAAAGAAAATTCTCAGGAGGCTGAGGGGGCATGGCCCTGAGGTCACAAGACTCTTTATTTAGCTAGCTCGTTCACCAACTTGCATGATGTTGCTAGGCAACTATTTGAAGACCAACCTACGGTACCACTGATGATGAAAATTCAATTGATTCTCCAATCAAATCGGGGTATTAAATGATGCAATTCATTCCAGGAAGCATATTAGTTTTCTGAAATGGTTTAATTATGTTGAAAACCAGGAGAATAGTTTCTCAAAGGAGCTTTAGCAGTATTTTTACACCAACAGCGGTTCTAACATTTTGGGTGACTTTACCTTAAAGACCCTCTGTTAAAAATTACAAAGAAAATAACACACGATTTCCAATGGACTGGACCCTTACAGCTGTGCTAACATCAGCGTTTTTCATATTTTATGTATACGGACTCATGCTTTCTGTGTGCTACAGACACAATTTATTACCCAATACATTTACATTTTCTTTGCTAAAATCTATGTATTAACTGCATATGTTCTACATTACCTTGGTGTGTGTGTAATCTATGAAGTTACATTATTATTTTCTTACTCGTGTGCAGGACCGTTGCATGGCAGGCACAAGGTCTTGTGCGAACTTAACATGTGAGGCCCTGCTCATTGACATGCATGTACATGAATCACGTCACATGCACATAGCTATTCTAGTCCTACTGCATGCAGCTATTCAATTTCTACTGCATGCATCTATTCTAGTTTCACTGTACACATAATCTCAGTGCAATACATTTTTTTTGGGTAGAATAATACAGCATCATCATACAAATAGTCTCAGTTATGACTTTTTACTATTATAGTCTTTGAAAGGAAAAAAATCAATTGTAAAACTATTGGCTTTACATCAAGTCAGCTCAGCTGTCACTTTATTTTGGCATGTTGAAGTATGACAGTATGTTACAATTCAGTATTTCAGGCCTATGGCCTCTTGTGCAAATGACATTGTTTCCCTGTCTTCTTCCTCACAGTGAGCAGCGAGATGGAGCACGCACTATGTAACGATGCAATATCGAAAATGAAAAATCCTGAATAATTTGTTAGATTTTTTTCATGTGACCTTGACTATGCTTAATGGAATTGACACAGGAATTTCATTTTAGAAGCATGTTGGGTCAAGAACAGTCATACAAAAATTATATACATGTAAAAAAAAAAGAAAAACTGCAGGATTGCAGGCCAGGTGCGAGGCTCTCGAGGTGCGAGGCCCTGTGTGCTCACATACTTCGCATGGCCAATGTGATGGTTCTGCTCTTGTATTCTCTGTGCATCTGATACCTATTGCATGTCTGTCCATCCTGGATGAGGGATCCTTTCTCTGTTTCTCTTCCTGGGATTTCTCCCATTTTTCTTTTCCCTGATAAGGATTTTCTTGTGGAGTTTTTCCTCATTTGAGTCAAGGGTCTAAGGACAGAGGGTCTTGTATATTGCACTGATTGTAAAGCCGCTGTGATGATGTCCTTGTGATTTTGGGCTATAGAATATACTTGACTTGACTACAGACGACATATGATGCCAGTCATATGACTAATTTCTCTGCTTCTATACTGGTATGTAATCGACTTTCGATGCCCCCAGCAGGCACAGGTAAAACTCAGAATCAATACAAAAGTAGAACTTGTCTCCAACCTTCAGTCTACCATCCTCCCACTCCCATAATGTGCTACGTATGTGTTTTCTCACTTAGCTGTGCTGGTTTGGCTTTAACCAGGTCTCAGTAAGGAATATCAAATCAAGGTTTTCACAGAGTATAACATAATTTAAAATGTCTCATTAGAGTGAGACGTCACATTTAGAAAAAAACAATGTCAACACGATTCTGAGTGACAGGGGTATGAAACACAACAGATAAAAGGTTATTTCTGTTTACATACTTGTCCAATCCAAACTGAGGGACCTAACAGACATGAACGTTTGGATTGTATAAGTGTCAACAATATCAGAAAGCCAGGAAATGTATGTCCTTGTCAGTTGGATAGCAGGAAACATGACTTTCAAGTGAAGGTTAAGTTAGTGGACGAGCATTGGCAGATAGCACACTTGCAGATAGGACCAGAAATTATCTGAGAAAAGTCAGAGAAAAGTCTTGCACCCAAACTATGGCTATCATTAGGTTTCAATATGGAAGCTCTTGCCCAGTAAAACATGTTGATTGTCATATTGTGGATGTGGGTGAACCCATTGCTCAGCACCTGGGTAAGGGATGAAGAATAGGATATGCTACCATCTTTTTTGGAAACACAGAACTCTGGGTTGAGCATGTATATATGCCAAGGCTATATTCATGTTGGATATATGCTGATGTGCTGATGTGTTGGATTTTTCTACATGGCCCGCTTAGAAACATGGACACTTTATTGGAGGGGGTCAGAGCGAAGTTGGCAGCCAGTAGGAGATAATATAATCTTATTTGAGAACATGAACAGCTAGAGTCAATAGGCTGTTGATGGTCGTCCCTACCGTAACCTTTCTGCTAAGGTATCTCCTCTTACCATGGGGTCTCACTTGCAGACATTGTTTTTTTTGGGGGGGGGGGTTCCTCCCTTTTTTCTCCCCAATCATACCCGGCCAATTACCCCACTCTTCCGAGCCATACCAGTCGCTGCTCCACCCCCTCTGCCAATCCGGGGAGAGCTGCAGATTACCACGCCTCCTCCGATACATGTGGAGTTGCCAGCCACTTCTTTTCACCTGACAGTGAGGCATTTCACCAGGTGCCCTGACTGACCAGAGGAGGCGCTAGTGCAGCGACCAGGAAATATACCCACATCCGGCTTCCCACCCGCAGATATGGCCAATTGTGTCTATAGGGATGCTTGACCAAGCCGGACGTAACACAGGGATTTGAACCAGCGATCCCTGTGTTGGTAGGTAACGGAATAGACCACCATGCCACCCGGTCGCCCCCAGTAATTATGTTTTATACTATACTTTACTGACCACAACAGTATACAATCGGAAATCATTTCCACAATCTGTGCTAGTTCCTGCCTTTTCAATCATTTGTAGACTATATCAGTGTAACATCGTCATTGCTTTTCATACAGAATAATCACTTCTTTCTCTATCTCCTTTCCTTTTTTTCCTATCTCTCTGTACCTGATAAAAACGTTATTTTGCTGTTCAATCTACTTGCACCACAAGCAGCACACCTCCCCATACATGATCGCGCTATATACTCATTACTCCTTTAGGTTGGTACCCTAGGTATGACATACAGAAGCTTCAGTTTTATGCTAAATAATTCAGTGAAAAGTTCATTGAGAAAATCCACAAAAAGAATTAATTAAAGTTACCAATATGTTGTGGCGGACACTAGGGGCTATGCCTCTCACCCAGCAGGACTGAGCTGGGGGCGTGGTTTATCTTCCCGGGCTCGCCGGTGCAGGGTTGTTCCTGCTGCAGTTGGTTTTTGGAGTTGAGGAATAAACATCAAACTCGCCTTAGTTTCCTGTGTTTTTCCTCATCCTGCCACATTGGTGACCCCGAATTGAACATGTTTGGAGCAGAAGAGGACTGTGAATCCACTTCGGCCACGCCGCCCCAACTCTCACAGCCGGCCGTTCTCGCCGCGGCTGTGAAACTCCCCAGAGTTCTGGCAGAGCGACCCGGCCTCGTGGTTCCAGCATGTCGAGGCGCTGTTCCACCTGCGTGGAATCTCCGCGCACGACTCCAGATACTATCTGGTCGTCGCTGCGCTGGACCAGCAGTCCACACGCCGGGCCATGCAGCTGTTGCGCGCCCCTCCGTAACACGATAAATACGTCGCCCTCAAACATCTTCTGCTCCAGAGGTACAGCCTATCTGCCGCAGAGAGGGCAGATAGAATCCTTTCCCTATCCGGTTTGGGCGACGGGACAGCTGTGGATCTCACGGACAATATGCTGTCGCTGCTAGGCTCAGACGAAGGTGGGTTCCTTTTCCCGCACGTTTTCCTGCGCCAGCTCCCGTCTCCCGTGCGTGCGGCTTTGGCTAACTCCCCGTGTCTGGCCGCTGGTGACTGCCGAGGTTTGGCTGAGGAGGCCGATCGGGTCCTGCTGGCTACCAGACGGTTCTCTGTGCAGAGTGTGGCATCGGAGCCTCTGCAGCCGACGTTGGAGGACGCGGACCCGGCAGTGGTGGCTTAACTGACTGCCCGGAAACGGCGCGGGAGAGGCCTCTGTTTCTTCCACCAGCGGTTCGGCGGCAAGGCGAGGCGCTGCGTCCCTCCGTGCACGTTTGAGGCGGCGGGAAACTCCCGGGCCAGCGCTCAGTAGCAGCTGTGGGCGCTGGCGGACGTAGTGAGCTGCTCTTCATTAAGGACACGATGTCAGGAAGACGGTTTCTGGTGGACTCAGGCTCGCAAAAGAGCCTACTCCCTCCTGCTAAGACAGACAGGTCGGCCGAAGGCGGCGGCCCACAGTTAAGTGCAGCTAACGGTTCGTCCATTGCGACGTTTGGCACAAGGTTGGTGACGGTTTGCTTCCACGGGCGCCATTTTGAGTGGGACTTTGTAGTGGCCGCCATTACTGTTCCTATTATCGGCGCGGATTTTCTGTGTGCTAATGGTCTGCTGGTTGATGTTGCAAACCACCGTTTAATTGATGCTGTGTCTTTCGCCACTGTTCCGTGTGAGACAGGGGGAGCCGGGCTGTTAACACACGCTAACTTTTTAGCGTTAGGGGATGTTTTTCAGCGTTTGCTGGCGGATTTTCCATCGGTGACTACGCCTGCCTTTTCCACCGCGGTTACTAAACACGGGGTAAAACATTTCATTCCCACTCTGGGACCGCCAGTTTTTGCGCGCGCGCGGCGCCTCGACGCGGTAAAACTGGCTACAGCTAAGGAGGAGTTCGCCATCATGGAACGTCTGGGTATAGTGAGGCGTTCCAACAGCCCGTGGGCCTCGCCGCGGAAGGGTCGTGGCAGCCTTGCGGCGATTTTCGCCGCCTGAACAACGTCACCGCCAATGACCGCTATCCCATCCCACACATACAGGACTTTTCCATTCGCCTGGCGGGTACCACTATTTTCTCTAAGGTGGACCTGGTGCGCGGCTATCATCAGGTTCCCGTGCGCGCAGAGGACGTGCCCAAGACCGCAGTGATCACCCCGTTTGGGCTTTTTGAGTTCATGCGCATGCCTTTTGGCTTGAAGGGGGCAGCGCAAACCTTTCAGAGGCTGATGGACTCGGTGTTGCGTGACCTTGCTTTCATGTTCGTTTATCTCGACGACATATTAGTGGCCAGTCCGTCAGCTGAAGAGCACCTGGCGCACCTGAAACAGGTTTTCCGTCGTCTGGACGAACACGGCCTGATAGTCAACCCGGCCAAGTGTCAGTTTGGACTGCCGGTGATTGACTTCTTGGGTCACCGCATTTCGCCGCAAGGCGCGGTCCCGTTGCCTTCTAAGGTGCAAGCGGTGGCAGAATTTCCCCGCCCAGTCTCTGTTAAGGCATTGCAGGAATTCTTGGGAATGGTGAATTTCTATAACCGTTTCCTCCCTTGCGCTGCCCACCTCCTTCAGCGACTTTACGAAGCCCTGCGGCTTAAGAAGGCTAACGACCCTGTCGACTGGACTCCCGAACAGGTCCAGGCCTTTGACGGAGCTAAGTGCGCCCTGGCTAACGCTGCCCTCCTCGCCCATCCCACACCCACGGCGTCCATAGCTTTAACAACCGATGTGTCTGATATAGCCGTGGGGGCTGTGGTTGAACAGCGTGTGGCGAATGCGTGGCAGCCACTCGCATTTTTTAGCCGCAAACTGCGGGATAGCGAGCGCAAGTACAGCGTTTTTGACCGGGAGTTGCTGGCACTGCACCTTGCAACCCGGCATTTCCGCTTCCTGCTGGAGGGTCGCCCATTCACGGCTTATGTGGATCATAAGCCGCTGACTTTTGCCATGTCCAAGGTGACTGAGCCGTGGTCTGCTCATCAACAGTGCCACCTAGTGGCGATCTCCGAGTCCACAACGGACATTCAGCATGTGGCCGGGAAGTCCAACCCTGTCGCTGATTGTCTGTTGCGTGTGCTTGTGTGTCCTATGCACCTCAGTGTGGATTTCTCCGCTATAGCTGCCGACCAGCCCAGCGACCCGGACGTCCTTGCCCTTAGGTCAACGCGTACCGGTCTCAAGCTAGAGGACGCTGTGATGCAGGAAGGCAGTCCTGCTCTCCTCTGCGATGTCTTCACCGGCCGTCCCCGCCCCGTTGTTCCAGTGGCCTGGCGCCGTCGAGTTTTCGATTCGATTCACTCCCTCTCGCACCCTGGAGTTCGGGCGTCGGTGAAGTTGGTCAGTTCCAAGTTCGTCTGGCCTGGCCTCCGCAAGGACGTCAAGGGGTGGGCAGCTGCATGTGTAGCGTGCCAGCGCGCTAAGGTCCACCAGCACACTAAATCGCCCCTCGAACCGTTTCCGATCCCGGCCAGACGTTTCGACCACGTGCATGTGGACCTGGTGGGCCCTCTACCTTCTTCACAGGGTTTTACGCACCTGCTCACAATGGTAGATCGGACCACCAGGTGGCCCGAGGCTGTCCCTCTATCCTCCACAACATCCTCGGATGTTGCACGCGCTTTTCTTTCCTCCTGGGTCGCCCGTTTCGGCACTCCGTCAGATATCACCTCAGAAAGGGGCCCCCAGTTCGTGTCAGAGCTCTGGTCGGCACTTGCGCGATCCTTGGGTGTGCAGGTACACCGCACTACCGCGTATCACCCTCAGGCTAACGGGTTGTGTGAACGTTTTCACCGGTCGCTCAAGGTAGCGCTGCGCGCTGCACTCTCAGATGGTAACTGGGTGGATCGTTTACCTTGGGTTATGCTCGGGTTGCGTTCGGCTCCTAAGGAGGACCTCGACACGTCACCCGCTGAGCTGGTGCTCTGTCAGCCGCTCCGCGTCCCTGGGGAATTTTTGCCTGGGAGTTCCGCTCCTCGACCCCGTCCGGCCGTTTATCCTTTTTTGTCCGACAGCACTCGGGTTCCAGGCCCCGTTCACCACTGTTTTCCGCGGTCGTTCGTGCCTGCGGAGCTCATGTCGGCTCGTTTTGTTTTTGTACGGCATGATGCTCACCGCTCGCCCCTCCAACCCCCATACGATGGCCCATTTCGGGTTCTTAAACCGGCGCACAGGGTGGCAAGCGAAGTTGTGTTTCCGGCCCAGGTTCCCCGTCGGGGTCGTCCTCCTTCCAGGACCCCGGCAGTGTCTTCACGGGTTCAGCGTTCTGCTTCTCAGCCGGCTTTGGACTGTGTTTCACCTACTGTTTTGGCTGAGGGACGGCGCAGCCGTTATGGCAGGCTGCTTAAGCCTCCAGTGAGACACTAATTTTCTTTCCAGGAGTCCCTTCTGGGTGTTCGGGGGGGGGGGGCTGTGTGGCGGACACCAGGGGCTATGCCTCTCACCCAGCAGGACTGTGAGCTGGGGGTGTGGTTTATTTTCCCGGGCTCGCCGGTGCAGGGTTGTTCCTGCTGCAGTTGGTTTTTGGAGTTGAGGAATAAACATCAAACTCGCCTTGGTCTCCTGTGTTTTTCCTCATTCCTGCCACAAACTTAACTATATGACTTTAATTTGTGGTAGTTTTTTTTTTTTTGGCTCGTTCGGGCCAGCCCCACAAATGCGAATGTCGTGGAGTATCCATGTTTAGAGTGACCGAGTGATCATTTTTCAAGTGACTGAGTGAACAAGTTACATGATTGGGCCACTGGATCAGGTGACCAATAACGTCACTGGAGTTTAAATGATTGGTCGGCTGCCCAACGACGTCACTCATAAACATGGAAGTGGGAGTTTCCCTTTTGATCGTCATTCTCTTAAAATGAATCGGCGCAGTTTCAAGCTCATTCCACATCGCAGGCTAATGAACAGAATATATTGCTGCTCCTGGATACTACTGAAGCGCTAAGAACGGAATATTTTGCTGCTTTTTCCACATCTGGTTACACATTGTAACAGTCCAGCATAGAGGAGTAGGAGAGGAAACAGCTCTGCGTGCACAGGAGGTGTGAGGGGAGAGCGCAGTTAGAGCACCCCAAATAACAATCCCTCTGACAAAACACTCATTACAGAGTGAGTCTTAGAAAAACAAGAGACATTCACGGAAAAAAAGCAGATGAAAAGGGGGGGGGGTTAACAGATAATTAGAATAGTTATAATTACAATAAAATGTTCTTTCAATTCAAACGTCCTAAGAAAGTATTGTTCTTGCAACTGCATTTATAACTTTTTTTTTTACTTGCACGTAGCTTAACTATGTCATGTGATGTGCTACTTCAGTACACATTAACAACAAATATTAGTGGGACCACTACAGAAAATTGCAGATGAACACTTAATAACCAGGAAGTCCCGTTATTGCCATTCCCACTGACTATTCCTGTAAAAAATTGACAACAATTTCAAATATTGCCCATACACTGTCCAGCCATATACTGTTTTGACCTTTAAATGTCTATTAATTGTATTACATTGCTTTTCTTAATGCCTTTTATGTTTTATGTAAAGCACTTTGAATTGCCTTGTTGCTGACATGTGCTGTACAAATCAATTTGCCTTGACTTGCCTGGTCTTGTTAGCTGATATTTGGGTGCCAGGTATTAGACAGCCCAATCACGTGTTCTAAAATTGCTTGAGTTATAGACTGCTCCCAGTTCAAGCAAATAGCTAACTATGACTTTAAAAAGAGAAAAGTCATCCTTTAACTATATCTTTATAATAACTGTTGATGACATTACATAAAATGAGAACGAAAATTAGAGAAAGTAAGAGGTAAGCCCATGCTAATAGGTGAAATCAGTCTCGCTCTATGCTGCTGTTAGTTTTGTAGGTGCAGTGTCTTGAATTGTCTCCTTTTGTTTACTCTATAAAGCACTTTGCAACATTTTTTTTGTTTTGTTTCGCCAAAAGCATTGTATATTAAAAAAAAAAAGATTTGGTTTAATAACCTCTTGCTCAACACTAACCTTTAAAGTGGAGATGGCTAATCCATTATATCCCACATTATTACTGTGTGCCATATTCTGTGTGTGGAATTATCTCAGTGCTATACAGTACATCAAAATTAGCATAATGCATTTTCTGAGAGGACTGTCGTGTGAAGCCCAGAATGGCCCATGGTGGTTATTGGTTCGATATTATATGGTCTGGACTTACTCTGTGTGAGCATGTATGATTTTGTTGAAGCTGTCATCACAACCTCTGTCTGATATGGTAGCGAGCCTAAGGATATTGCAGTAGCTCACCGTAACACAGTGGTGACAGTTTCGAGGTGGTAGGGGGGAGTTTGGTGTGGTAGCCAACCCCTTCGTGCATTAATCTTTTACCTAGCCAGTATCAAGAATATGAGCTTTTTTTTTGGAATGCTGAACTGTTGAAAAAAATAAAAAGTTGAGTTTGGCAACATAAAAATCCAGTGTTTTTACACAAACTAGTTACCAAACCTTGTATGCAAACAATCTTGTATACAAGCTAATGAAAAGTGAGCAAAATTCATTTCCCCCCAAGGAATTCCTCTTGGGATATAGAGCCAAATTGAAGCAGCAGTTTAGTCTGGACATAATAAAAAAGGGACTTGTATTGAAATCACATCTATATATGATAAGGGTGGCCAGGCTTTTGAAAGATCAGAGGGATTGCCTTGAGTAAGGTGACTGGCTGGCAGCATCACAGGGGACCCTCAGAAAAGCCCTCAAGCTGCAACCCTGGTTAATACATACTCATCTCTAGAAAAACCTTTAATCTTCAGCCGCTTCCTGCTCGGAGAGGTGGTGATAGACATTGATGTTATTTCAAAAGCCACGGAAATAAGATAAATGCACTCGTCAGTCCTATGTAGCTTCCCGATGGTTCAAACAGGACAAAGATTGGTGATGATTAAATGTGGTGCTAGACTAATCAAATGAGCAAGCCACAGTTTGTAATGTATATAGAGGTGTGGGTAATGAAAAATAAAACATTCACTTTCATAAATGAGGGGGGCTTTACATATGCTGATGAAACAATTTCATCAAAATTAGTTTTTTTGTACTGACTATATTACAGAGAAAGCTCCTGAGATTGAAGGATACATTTTGTACTGACTATGTTACAGAGAAAGCTGCTGAGATTGAAGGATCCATTTGTTCTGACTATGTTACAGACAAAACTCCTGAGATTGAAGGATACATTTTGTACTGACTAAGTTACAGAGAAAACTCTTGAGATTGAAGGATACATTTTGTACTGACTACGTTACAGAGAAAGCTCCTGAGATTGTAGGATACATTTTGTACTGACTATGTTACAGAGAAAACAACTGAGATTGAAGGATACATTTTGTACTGACTATGTTACAGAGAAAACTCCTGAGATTGAAGGATAAACTGCTTAAACGTAAATTACACTGCAATGAAAGCTCTCAGATATATAGAAAATTCTGGTCTAGATTTTTCACCCCAATAGAAAAACAAAATCATTTTATAGATTATAGTAAATAACTGTGTACCTGAGCAAAGTTAGATATTTGCTTATATTCTTAACAAACATGCTTTTGCATAAATGTTTTTGCATGTGGGCTGAGAGAAAAAGTGAAAAGAAATTAGTAAAAGAAATGGGCAGAACATAAATTCTAACATTATTAAAGGACCTATCCATCATAGCACCACTACTTCATAGTGTCTTGCCTAATCCCTGGCTTTGTTTACATAGTAGTGTTGGGCAATCGTTTCTATTTTCATAACAGCCAATCGTGGCTACTCGAGATCTCAGACAGGCGATCCGATTGCCAGGGGGCGGAAGGAGTAGGAAGGGTAGGGGGAGTTATGCCACAGCACACCAGTGAAATGAAAGCATGTAATATTTCATATTTGGGAATATTATGGGTTTTACCCAGATGCCAAAAGTGAGCCTAAAGAACACAGCCTATCTGCAAGCTATGTAAAGGACGTGTGCCAGAAGGACACACAGACCACTAATTTATTTGCACACATGCTGGTTCACCATCCATCCGAGGCAGCAGAACTGTCAATAGAGTTAAAGTTACATGAACAAACATTTATAAAATAGTGTGAACATTTTATTTAAAACATTTTGAAAAATCTATTCAATAGCAATATCTCTTCTATTCAAACAATGGCTCCCTTTTAAAAGTCAGTGTGTCTGTTCTTGGTGTAACAATTTCACAGCATCATGTTCTGTTTAACATTATTACGTATTTTATCTTTAATATCACAATCCAAATCATATCCATAAGGTTAACTATTCTTATGGAGCGCAGAACAAAGTTTTGGTGAACAGGTATATGGAAAACGGAGGTGCGGGGTATAAGATCCATGGAAAAGAGATGGCAAACTGGTTTGTAATTAAGGATTTAAAATTAAATTGTGGGCTCAGCGGGCATACATGCCGCTCCACCAGAAACATCTTTAAGTCCACAGCAGGGTGCAGATTCTAGAGATTATTTTTGTAATATCTTTCGGCTTCTTGCTTCCACCTTCATGCGATTCGGCTTCATGAGCTCAATAACTACTGTTTATTCTCTTACTCTCTCTTCTCTATATTCTGCTCTAACCTCTTCATTTGTCTGACTGATTTTGCTATATTCTGTGCTTAATTCACTTATCACTGCATTCGCTAGTGTTATTTTTCAAATGACTTGTGTTAGTGGGCAGCCTTTCATTCATAGTCTGTTTACTAGCTTCGAGCTTCACCTCACTTAGCAGTTAGCTCTATTGCATTTGCAGTCAAAGCAGCCTCATTAAAACGATGGTGTGTGGTGACTGTTCCACAGTTACAGATAGGTAGCCTCTACCAGAAAGATGTGTCCATGAGTTAGAGCAGCTTCTTTTGGCTAGGATTACATTAGATATGACAGGCACTCCAGATAGTCCTGGGCCTGAGAACAGACCTGCTATTGTTAACACTAGGTCAGCTTTGTCGGCAGATTCGGCGGAGTTTGTCTCTATTTGCCGGTGTGGGAAGGCTCAAAAGAGCAAGCCACCAGTCATGTGGTCTGGTCTGCATTCACCTCTCCCGACTTCAAACCGATTTTCACCCCTCATCAGCCCTGTTGGTAGTCCTACCGGCCAGCATGGCTCTTCTGCGCCTGTTGACAGGGTAAAGCAATGCCCGCTAGTGATACGAGACTCCATTACCCTCAATATCAGATTAGCTTTGCCAGCCTTGGTTCACTGTTTACTTGAGGTCAGAGTCTCTGACATAGAGGATAATCTTAGGGTGCTGGCATCATGGAGGAAGAATCAGGGAACCCAGGCACACAGGACCACTAATTTCAGCAACAATGTCATTCATGTCTGCACCAATAATATTAGGATGAAGCAATCAGAGATCACAAAAGGTAGCCTAGTTCAGTCACTTGAGTTGGCCATAAAGATGTGTCAGCATTGATTCATTGTCTCTGATCCCTTACCCATGAGGGGTAAGGATGAAATGTACAGTAGACTCACCTCAATGAAAAGCTGGCTGGCTTGGTTTTGTTGATAACTGGCCTTCTTTCTAGAGCAGCCCTTACCTGCTGAAAGTGGATGGCATTCACCCTACTGTGGACGGCGCTGCTCTTTTTTCTAACAATAAAGATAGCTGTCTATGTTTAGTTTGACACTAGGGATTCATCATTCGGCAGGTTGCAGGTGATTAGAGAGCCTTCTCGATTTAAACTTAGTGTGGATGTGGAGTCAACTAGTTTAGTTAATATGTTTAGTCAGGGAATTTCTCATAGTATAGATTGTCAGATTGACAGCTTGGTCTATAACACTGAGAGACCATCTCCCTTTCCTGCTGTGTTGCTCCCAAGCTCTCCTCTCCTAAAGGTGTGAATCACAATAACCTAATAATTTCTACTACTGGTGGTGGCGAAATGGGCAATGAAGCACCTAATAATCTATAGAACCAAATATCTAATGTTATCAAAAGTATGAGCACATATACACACAAAGTGCAAGTCTTCAAAACTGTCAGCTAATAATACAAGGTGTCTAATTCCAATTAATATTTCACCTATTGAAGCTCTAAAGTTCTGCCTACTACTGATCACTTCAACAAGACACACATTTTGTTTTATAAATATCAGATCACTGTCTACCAAGGCCTTACTAATAAATGATCTGATTCTTGAACATAGTTTTGATATGATTGGGTTATGTGAATCATGGCTGAAACCAAATGGTTTGCTCCCCTTAAATGAAGCTTCCCCACCCGACTATACTTAACCTTTGTAGCTTGGGCAAATAAAGAAGGTGGATGTGTCACCTTAATATTTAAGTCTATTTTCAATTTAACTTCTAAATGTGAAACTAAATTCAAATCTTTTGAGGCTCTTATTCTAAGTCCATCTCCCTCAGCCATGAATAGACTTGGCTCAGTCCACATTGTGATACTCTGCCAACCTCCTGGCCCTTACTATTTCTTGAATAATTTGGAGAATTTATCTCAGGTCTTGTTACTCATTCTGATAAGATTCTAATTCTTGGCAATTTCAAAATTTGCCTGAATAAGGCTGCTGATCCTCTAAGTAAAGCCTCTCTGGTGCTTGTTGATACTTTTGGGTTTGTTCAGTTTGTTCGAGAGTTGACTCATTGCAGTGGTAACGCCCTTGATTTGATTGTAACTAAAGGGATAGCTGTTTCTGGTCTGATTGTCTTGCCCACCCATTTGCTATGTCAGATCATTTTCTCATTAAATTTGAAGCATCATTGGCCTGTCCTATTAATGTCAGCATAGATGCAACTGCCACACGCCACATTGGCCTGTCCACTGTAGGTGCATTTGTCCAGCAGCTGCCTGAAGAATTGGCTCCTTTCATTGTAGAGACAGACTCTTACAGACTCTCTCTCTTAATCAATATTAATAAACATAATCCCAGATTTCTCTTTGACACACTAGCTAAATTTACTAACAAGCAGCCATCTACGAGCTGCTCACCATTCACGGCCCATGAACGTCTAGGGTTTTTCTGCAATAAGGAACACAAGATCAAAATCAAAATTAGTTTACCTCCAGCTACTTCTGCTGATTGTCTTACCAAATTCATATCTTTACACTGAGTCACTGAAAGGCCCTGTTATTACAGCTTTTGAGACTATCTCTCTTAATACTTTGACTAAGCTCATGTCAGCTTCTTAACCAACTATTTGCCTACATGACCCTTTACCAGTAAAATGTTTTAAAGACCTCTGGCCTTTCCTGGGACCTATAATGTTATTGTTAATTTATCATTTACTGCTGGCACTGTTCCCAGCAGTTTTAAGACAGATGTGGTCAAACATCTACTTAAGAAGCCGCACCTTGATCAAGGGTATCTTAATAACTATTGACCAGTCTCTAATCTTCCATTCTTTTCTAAAATACTACAGTTGTGTATCAACAACTTTCAACCCATATAAAAGAAAACTATCTGAACCTTTTCAATTGGCTTTCAGGGCCTGTCACTCCACTGAAACGTCTCTGACCAGAGTGGTAAATGATCTTCTACTTGCTATGGACTCTGATTCCACTTCTGTGCTTCTACTACTGGACCTCAGTGCAGCCGTTGACACCATTGATCACTGTATACTATTAGACAGGATAAATTTTATTTTTTGTGTCTCTGGCTTACCTCTCGGATTAAGTCCTATTTATTTGGAAGAACACAGCATATCTGCGATAATAGTATTACATCAAAAGTCTCTGGTGTTAAATATAGCATACCTCAGGGCTCAGTTCTTGGCCCTCTGCTTTTCTCTCTTTATATCTCTACTCTTAGCCAAATTATATGCAGTCATGGAACAAATTTCCATTGCTATGCGGATAATACTCAGCTTTATGTTTCCGGGTTGACAGGGCAGAGCTATGACTATGATCATTGGAGCAGCGCCATGTTGCTCTCGTGGTGATTTTGTAAGGAAGAATAAATGACACACGCATTCGCGTAGTCAGTGAGAGAAAGAAACAACATGGCTGAGAAACTTAAAAGTGCAGATGACTCTGTCAAGAAAGAAAGTAAGGCTTTATTTCGAGAGCTACCTTAACTTTGGTTGACAAGTCTCGGCCAGAATGTGTCATGTGTGATGAGAAACTAGCTAATGAAAGCATGAAGCCAAGCAAAATGAAACGACACCAAGAGACAAACTATCAAGAGAGTATTGGTGAAAGTCAGGAATTTTTTGAGAGGAAAAAGCAGTTGGCGCTATCAAGAAGATCCGCTGACATTGAACGAATGGGCAGTGATTTGCACAGAACCACAGAGGCATCATTTCAGTGTTTGCTATTAATTGCCAAGGCTAAAAGCCACACACTATTGGAGAGCAGTTTATCAAACCGACCTGTCTGAACACTGTAGAGAGGCTGTGTGGCCCACACGCAGTTGATAAAGTGAAAACCGTCCCATTCTCTGACAACACCGTCAAAGACAGAATTGATAAAATGGCTGGAGATTGTCAGAACCAGCTGCACGAGAAGCTTAGGAATGTTCCCTTTGCCATTCAGTTGGATGAAATGACAACAGTGTCAGACAAGTCCCTGTTTATCGTTTATGTTCAATATATTTACGGTGATGACTTGAAACAAGACATTCTTATGTCTACCAATCTAACCACAACAACAAAAGGCCAGGATATGTTGATGGCTGTGGACTCCTATCTTTCATCCAACAATTAGCCCTACGAGAACCCTGTTGCATGCTACACGGATGGGGCTGCAGCATTGATGGGCAAAAACAAGGGATTTAACAGCCACTTGAAGGAAAAAGCCCCAGGATGCCTAATTTTCTACGTCATGCTACATCGCCAAGCGTTGGCCAGTAAACAACTTTCAGAAGATCTTAGTGACACCCTGGCAACTTGTTAAAGTTGTAAACTTCATTAAGGTCAGTCCTACTAACAAGAGACTGTTTTCCCAGCTTTGTGAGGACTAAGTGGATCAAACACTACTGTTACACACAGAGGTGCGCTGGTTGTCGCGTGGACAAGTGTTTGTGCGTTTGTGGAACTGCAGGAAAAAATAATGGAATTCTTGCAAGATCACAATCGATCACTGTGCGAACAGCTGACTGATGCGTTTTGGATCAAAACAGCATACCTAGCAGACACTTTCATGCTCTACAATGAGGCAAACAAACAGATGCAAGGCCCTGAATCGAACACCATGCAGTGCAAAGAAGCTCTCGATGCTTTTGTGTGCAAATTGGAGTACAGAGTTGGGAAAATGACAAAAGGGGAGCTACAGTCATTCCCACTGCTGATGAAACAGTCCGGTGGCACTGTGCACGTGACTTTACGCACTGAGTTTACGCAGCACATGAACCTGCTTCAGGAGGAAACTAAGTCCCGTTTTGCCGATGTTGACAAGTACTTATCAAAGGAATCGTGGGCGATGGACCCCTACACTTCCAGCTTCGAGGATGTGGCATACCTCGGCTGTGAAGATGAGCTTGCTGGCCTTCAAGCCAACTCGGTGTCAAAGAAATATTTCCAGCAGAATGGATACCAAAAGTTTTGGATAGTCAAAGGACACACTGTTGCACCCAGACTGACCAAACACACAGTTACAAGGGTTATTCTGCCATTCATTCAGCACTACATATCTGTCTGAGACAGCCCTCAGTGCTGTAACAATAAAAACAAAAGCCCGACACAGACTTGATGTACACGAGGACTTAAGGCTGGCTGTTACAAGCACTGCAACTGACATTCCATCCCTGGTCAAAGGTATGCAAGCCCAAGGTGGCCATTAGTTTCTGAATGAACAGGATGGCACAGACTCATTAAAAAAAAAAAAACGTAAGCAAGAAGTTGTTATTGTGTGTGCCAAATAACTGCTACTGCCTGTCAAAAAAACAAAAAACAAACAAACAGTGTACCTGTTTTATATATAATAATTAACTGATGATATAGTAATGATAATTGATGTTAATTTTTTGCAAATAAATATTTGGAATGAATCACTTTTCTCTTGGTGTGGGTGTGCGGGCCAAGGGGGCTCAGCTTTTCTTAGAAACAAGTGTGTGTGTGGGGGGGGGGGGGGGGGTCCAAGGAAAAAAGGTTGAGAACCACTGACTTATTTGACTAACTGGCTGAATGTTTTACCTGATCCCAGGACTAGTAGCAGTAGTGTAAGAGACAGAGCTGGCAGCAACTTCTCCTGAATGACAAGCCCTCTGTCAACTGAAAAACAAACCCAATTTTGGAAGCTTCTCTCTCTCGCTCTCTCTCTCTCTCTCTCATCCACGTGCTTTTCTTTTCCTTTCTTTTCATTGCACCACCTTTGTGCTTATATCCGAGAGACATCCTATTGCTCCTCACTTACAGAAGTCACTGTATTTTTATTTATTTTTTTACTTGCTAGCTAACTTTCACAGCGAAGGGAGCTGGAAAGAATTAACATTCAGGAATGGAGGACTCATGTGACACTTGGTGAGTAATAAAATAACACTATTTGGTTGTGCCACGTTCCTAGCAGTCTTTTGTATCATAATGAAAAGAAATAACGTTTACACAGAAAGTTAAAAGTAATAATGAATTTACTCTATTCTCAGTTGATGGGTCTTTGATGATGGCTTAGGTTATGTGGTGACTGTTGGTGACAAGAAATCATTATAGAAACCATGACGAATAAAAGCCGCCCACAATATGAAGAGAGAAAGCCACTTTATTTTGCCCTTGTACAGTTGTTCAGTTAAAATAAAATTTGTTCTCTGCATTTAACCGATCCTATTGTATAGGAGCAGTGGGCAGCTGGGGACCAACTCCAGTTCTTTTTCCTATTGCTTTAGTCAGGGGTACAGGCAGGAGTTTTAACCTATGCATGTTTTTTTTGATGGTGGGAGGAAACTGGAGCACCCGGAGGAAACCCACGCAGACACGGGGAGAACATGCAAACTCCACACAGAAAGGACCCAGGATGGCCTGGGGTTCGAATCCCGGACCCTTTTGCTGTGAGGCAACAGTGCTAACCACTGAGCCACTGTGCCACCCCATATATATAGGTCCAAAACTACTCCCACGTTAGGTAATAAAATATACCACTTGTAACGGTGCCTTGTAAAGGAGGTGCATGGGGCCCATGCTCAAGGCTCAGTTTTCCCAGGCTCCCTACAAGCTACGGGCCAAACATAACAGTACCCCATGCACCTTTGGAAAATCTGCCCCAGACCGTCCGATTTGTCTACTTAATAGGGGGACATCAAAGATGCTGAGTCCATGAGACGTAGGTGACACACATTTGGGTCCAGTCCACTCTACCAATAAAACCTGAGTCAAGTAGCAAGGTGACACACTGGTGTTAGCCAGCTAAATTCTAGGAGTAGACTTGTGAGAAGCTGGAGACCCTTCAGTCAGCACACACCACCATTACTGTCCTCTATACCCCTTTATTTATTTATTTGGATTTTCTCCCCAATTGTATCCATCCAATTACCCTACTCTTCCAAGCCATCTTGGTTGCTGCTCCAACCCTTCTGATGAGCCAGCGAGGGCTGCAGACTACCACATGCCTCCTCCGATACACGTGGAGTCACCAGCTGCTTCTTTTCACCTGACAGTGAGGAGTTTTGACCGGGGGACCGAGTGCATGGGAGGACCCTACTATTCCCCCCAGTTCCCCCTCCCCCCGAACAGGCGCCCCAACCAACCAGAGTAGGCGCTAGTTCAGCGACCAGGACATGGTGGCCCAGTGGTTAGCGCTGTCGCCTCACAGCAAGAAAGTCCTGGGTTCAAACCTCGGGGTTGTCCAACCTTGGGGGTCAATCCAGGTCCTTTCTGTGTGGAGTTTGCAGTGTTCTCCCCATGTCGGCGGTGGGTTTTCTCCAGGTGCTCCGGTTTCCCCCACCATCAAAAAGACATGCATGTTATGGTTAATACTCCTCCTGTCTGTGCCGCTGACTGAGGCATGGCAAGACGAACTGGTGTTGGTCCCCGGGCGCTGCACGGCGGCTGCCCACTGCTCCTGGCTACACAGCTAGGATGTATTAAATGCAGAGCATCATTTCCCCATGGGGATTAATAAAGTATATCAAATATCAAATCATCACATACCCACATCCGGCTTCCCACCCACAGACACAGCCAGTTGTGTCTGTGGGGGACATCCGACCAAACTGGAGGTAACACAGGGATTCGAACCGGTGATCCCCATGTTGGTAGGCAACAGAATAGACTGCCACGCTACCCTACACCCCTTTATTTTACCTTTTCAAAAATATAAGTAGGCAGAGACAAGCTAAAAACACCTTACTTATTCTCTATGAGTATTGTTACCTTAACAGGTTATTACACAGGTTAATACATCGGAATAAGCAAATTAACAATAATAAATAAATAATTGTTGTTATTATTTTAATGCTAATAATCATTAATGATGATTATTATAATGCTAAATGTTTCATTGGGAGTGACAAAAAAGGACAGGATTAGGAACGATTATATTAGAGGGCCAGCTCAGGTTGGACGGTTTGGAGGCAAAGCAAGAGAGGCAAGATTGGGATGGCTTGGACCCGTGTGGAGGAGAGATGCTGGGTATATTGGGAGAAGGATGCTGAATGTGGAGCTGCCAGGGAAGAGGAAAAGAGGAAGGCCAAAGAGGAGGTTTATGGATGTGGTGAGGGAGGACATGCAGGTGGCTGGTGTGACAGAGGAAGACACAAAGGACAGGAAGAAATGGAAACGGATGATCCACTGTGGCGACCCCTAACGGGAGCAGCTGAAATGAGTAGTAGTAGAATAATAATTCAATCATTGTTAAAAATGTTCAAAAAGGTCTGTTTTCTTCAAAAACACATGGAAAAAGACTCAAAATCAGCATCCGATTATTGGGTTGCTGGGAGAATGTCTACAGAGAAAGCATTCAGTCGTTTTCATCGGCCCCCACTACACACATTATCTGGGCAAAAACGGCACATATATTAGAACGATACAATCAAAATGTCTCATCAACCCCCGCTGCCTGCACCCTCCCCTCTTTATACATGCCATGGTTGTCATGCAACAATGTTATTACGAAAGAGGCATTTAAGTCATTTAACACTTAAACTGGCATTAGTCTGGGTAACAGTTCCTCATTAAGGGGTCCTCATTAGAAAGCGTGTGATGGCTCTATCGGGGAAATGGCCATGGACCGAGCTACAGTAACCGTGAAGGCCCAGCGACTGAATACCCAGGAACACCAACGTGCTGCCAACTCATTACTGACAAGCTTCGGCAAAATAAATGAGTATAATTAACTCAAGGCCGCAACATTGTGGCTTAATTGATCAACACTCTGGCACCTGGACATATGGAGTTCCAGTGGAGTTAAAGTTTTAAGAGCCCTGAAGAGCGGCAAGAGCCTGGCAGCCAGCGCAGATGTGTCCCCGGGTCGGGCTTTTCTAGGCAACGAGCCATATACAAAGTTAAAGAACTGGCCCCGTGTCAGCCGCTGAAACAGTCACCTTAGCCTCCTGGAGGAAAGCGCTTATCCCCACCCCCCCAACAATGCAGTCAATTTTTTTTTGGAGCAATCGACAGCTCTCCTTTATAACATTGAGACAACCTGATGAAACCTGCCCCCCTCCTCACCTGCATTTCTGCGCCGAGATAAATGAGCGTTGTCACCGCTCTTGTCCCACGGCAACTCAGACTGTGGCAAAAGGGGCAATATCGCTCAAAGAAATAGTGACATCACAAACTAACCCCTGGGCAGCCGTGTCCCCAAGTAACATTGTGTTTTCCTCTCCCAATTCATCAGCCTGCCTTCTAAACTGACTTAACCTTGGTTGCTGGAACGGAGTCAACTCTGGCACATGACACTTCTCAGACCACGATGTCTCTGCATAAACTGGTGTGTGCATAAACTATTCAATGTGTGTGTGTGTGTGTGTGTGTGTGTGTGTGTGTGTGTGTGTGTGTTAGATGCATACAGTGCACAGTGCAGCTGTAAGTTCTCAATACGTCTTGGCACCACTATGTGCCTCTGTCACCAACTGCGGATGAATTCCAGCATTTATTGCACACAGCAATAGATGTGATCCTAATTCTAACTGCCATCCTAAAGAAAAAAAAAAGCCCAAAATATTCCTTGGTATCCTGCAGGAAATAAATGCACTCATTTGCAGCCCGACGAGACAAGGGTTAAACAAGAAGTCTATCGTTGCTATCATGGTGATGATGTTGATCTCCCTCCAGGGATGCGGTCGCTTATACAATTACCCTCAATAAGTTGTCTTCATTGACTGTACATGACGTTTCTACAGAAACCTCATCCGACCGAGCGGAAGTGTCTCTTGATGTCACCCTAACCCATGCTGACTGAAGACTTAAATGCCTCATCAATGCACAGATATCGGCCACTTTTTTTTTCAATCTATAAATGTAGGCCAGCCGGCGGATGCGATGCCGTCCCTTTGCTTCTGCGGAGATATCGGGTTCCTTTTGGGAAGTGATACAGTAGAGCGAGTGTCACGTCGAAAAACTTGGGATCTCCTTTTTCTCCTCTCTTGGCCCTCTTCCTCTCACTTTCTTCCACGCTGCTTGCTGTCTGGTAATCAAGAATCCCTGAATGCGTTCTACTTTCTTTCCTTTTTTTGTTGCCAAGAAACTACCAATATGGCATGGAGGGTGGTCTCTCCCTCTTCTCTGCCTCTCTTCCTCCGCGGCTCTCATCTCCCTCCTCCTCCATCGCTCCCGCTCCCCGTCTCTCCCAACAACAAAGGCAACATTTCTAGTCTATCGCTCCATCCTCCGAATCCTCCCCCACCAACTCCCGCTAATCCTCCCACAGAATTGACTCACATTACAGCGTTCTGCAGTTTAATGCACTTTAATAGTATTAATATCTTCTTTTTTGCCTCGCCGGCTGCAATAAACACCCCCTTGTGCACATCTTAAGAAAGCTGCTTAAAAGCAGTTGACATGGGTAGTCAACTAAAAAAAAAAAAAAGGGGTGGGGGAGATACTAACATCAGTTGAAAGGTGGGATGACTCAGGGTAATTACCTGTTTTTAGACTCTGGCACTTGTACCGGGTAACATGGCACATGCTGTACTGTAAATGGATACTGGGAGATTGGAACAAGGAACAACTATGTCATGGGACCCCCTCCAACCCAAACACACACACACACACACACACACACCTCGGTGTGGCAGAGGGCCACAGCTCTGGAAGGAGCACAAGTCGCCGCCACCCTCTGTGCCATCCTAGCAGGCAGCAGCAGTGACAGCCAAGGTCAGGCCTGCATGACAGAGGGCTCCTGCCATGGAGATAAGGCTCTCAGAAACATCTGAACTACCACACCACTTTTGGAGGGAAAGAATATCCTGCCCCTTGAATTATTCAGCGGATCTCTTCCACCCTAAATACCAGCCGGCAAGGATTGTTTGACATCCCAGATGAATAATTAAGGGCTGACCTTTTGTTCCTATTAGAGGTGATAGGCTTGTAGCGCCACACTTCCTGGGTGAGGCTCGGAGATGATGTAATGGTGTTGTGAAGGGGGACATGGAACAGCCAGCGCTGAAACCATGCTGACTGTCAGGCCCATGCGGCAATGCCGAGTAAAGAAACACGGCAATTCCCCGTGGAATGTGCTGATTTACATAAGAAATAGAGGCAGCCTCGCTTGGGGCTTTTTTTTTTCTTTTCTTTTTTTCCCCCCCCTTCCCTAAAGCGCAGCTCCGAGTCAATTTTTCTCAGTTATGTCGCGTTCTCGCAGCCCCTCCACTGTAGTTAGTTCCCGTCATGTCAGTGACATTTCGGGTACATGGCAAGAGGCAAGAGCCTATTGTCACGTCCTCCGTTTCAAAACGTTGTAATGCGAAAATCAAGCCTGTGGTCGGACGCCACAGATTAGAGGTAATCTATTAACACGGGGTCAGGGGTGTGTGATCCGAGGTGCAATACAAGCACACCGCTCCTACCACGTCTGACCAACCAAACCAGTTCCCGACCCCTTTTGTAATATTTTTTTTTCATGTTTTATGATGGATATCAAGTGATATCCTGCATCGGACAGAGCATTTCCTGACAAGACCGCGTAACAGTCGTCTCCACAAAGACCTTCCGACTCCGAGGCGTTGTGTCAGGGTCCTCTGCAAAAGCAGGAAGGGTCGTGCTTGCAGCAGCGACACGGAGCTCCTCAGAGGAGAGCACAGATTCTCGGTTCGGGGGGAGAGAGATTCGCCGCTGAGCACAGGCCGTATTTATAGCCAGGGAAAGAAATAATTAATTGTGATCAGAGGGCAGATCATGCTCCGTTCCATCACGGAGCAGATGTGGCAGAATGCGATGAGAACACTCTCGCTCTCTCTCTCTCGCCTGCTAGCTGCTTTTCTTCCCTCCTCCCTCACACACACCCTCGCCCCCCCGTCTCTCTCTCACTTCATCTGCGCTCTCTAGCGACTTCCGAAATGGAAACAGCGAGGCAAGGTTATCTCTTTGAAGCCACTGTGTTATGTTTGTCGTCATGTGTTCTGCACCGGCTCTCTGGTGGCTTCTCTTTAGGGAAAGGGAAAGACAGAGAGAGAGCGTGAGAGAGAGAGAGAGAGAGAGAGAAAGTCTTATGGGTGTCACGTAAGACCCTGCCCCCCTCACGTAGCATGTCTTTTCTCAATCAGCGCGAGAGGTAAGTATCACAATCCCTGCTCACAGCACAGGTTGTGTAACTCGAGCCCTGTGCCGTGAAGTAGGTACACAGCCTCAGCAGTGCCTCCCCTGGCTCCTGCCTCAAGGCCTGTGGATTGAGGCTAACGCCTTTCTTAATGCACATGACTGTCTGTCTGGCAGACATAATTAATGCATTTATGATATTTGGAATATTAATTATTGAAATGGTTAATGAATCGTTTGTTTGCTTATTGTTGAGTTTTTTTTTGTTTTGTTTCCGGCAAGTCGCACCTGTCACACGCGCACACACACACGTCCTTCTGCCTCTTTCATTTGCTATGATTCACATTAACACTTTGGCTACTCCTCCTCCGTGCACACACACACAAACATGCACTCTTGGCATAAACTCAAACACACACAGCTCCTTCCTCACATCACATTTTCTCTCCCCTCCACCTTTTCTTGCATAATCAAACTTTCAGTGCACACACACACACACAAATGCATCCTCACTACCGGCAGTCCGGCCTTGCTCTCCCCCAGCTGGGCTTGGACAGCTCTCTTCCTCAGTTCCCAGGAGCCGCCGTCCTCTCCGGGGCCATCTGGAGTGCTATGTCCCCGCTCTGCCCGTCCTGTGCCAGCTGCCAAGGCTCCCGCGGTGAACACAGCATCACCAAGCACAATTTGTACGCGTCAAAGCTCCGCTGTGTCCAGTGACTCGGCTGACTGGAGCCATTCAGTCACCCGCCTCTCGGCTTTGACGACACCTGCACCGCCCCGCACCGGACGGACGGGTGGTGGCACAGCAGTTCATTAAAACTAGTAAACTACCTAACTGGCAATTAAAAGACTCCTTTTGTCTTCTTCCTTGGCTAATGATTAAGGGGAGAGGAGAGAGAGAGAGAGAGCAGGATTGCTGCTCACAGCATGGGGTCATCCTTGCAGAATTTTGTTTTTTTTTTTTTTTTGCAATGACACACATTGTATGCACGCAACACAACCCGCAGCCAATGGCTAACCGGATAGCAGAAGCAGTAACGGACGGCGCGACCGACAGCAAGCCTGAAATAAGCAATTGGGGAAATATAAATAGCTGAAGCACCGCATGTATTTCAAATACGAATGAAGCCAGGAAAAGGTAGATTTGATGTTGAATAGCGAGTGATGTCATGGAGCCACATATAGCTGCCACCTCAAAAGCATCTTATTCCACTGTGGTGACACCTGCCGTGGCCTGCCTCCAGAGCAGGGGCAATAATAACTGGAGCTGATTCTTCCTTTCTTTTTTCCTGGTGATGACACACAAAGAAGAAGGAAAAACAACATTTCTCCCTTCTGCGGTCTGAGAGCAGGCTACGAAGTTACACGTCGTCCCCTGTGAAGCTGCCAGTGATAAGCAAGGGGAGGAAACAAGTGGAAGCATCAGAGGTAGGACTTGTCAGAATACGGGGTGGGGAACTTAAAAAAACAAAACAAAGCAAAACAAGTTCTTTTTGCAAGGTTCTGCATCTGCACAACCCCTCGCTGGCCATTTACTGACACGAGATACGACACGAGAAAAATAGTCCGCTGCACCACCCAAACTCCAAACCTTTGCATTTCTTGTTGTCCTAACAAGCTGCAAAACAGTAGGAATAAATAGCTTAATGACGCTGCTGGCAAGATCTGAGAGAAACTTCCGGTGGCCCTCAAAATAATCATCTGTATCATGCAATACCTGTATAGTCTGTCTATACAGGAAGTGCAACGGAAAGCTGACTTTCATGAAGGATCATGTTTACCCGTCCCCAACACAAAGAGCTTGTGTTTTGCATTCGGCACCCCGGAGCAAAAGCATGTCTGCTTTTACAACCGTCAATCTCCCCAAAAACGCACAGTGGACCACAGCAACACTGCGTGAACCCCTCAACTCTGCACACTAACCGAGCCAGACACGTTTCTTATTTATCCCCGTCCTGCCTCAGACCGTGCCAGGTTTTGCAGGGGGTAATCCACGGAGCTCTGACCCTCATCAGCACCTACAGAGAGCTGGCAATGGGCATGAAGCAGAAATTGATTTTTAGAAAACCTGTAAGCGGCGAGCGGAGCATCGTGACAAGTTTCACAGCGACGTGCACTGTTTAAACTTATCTGTTGGTGTCAGGCAGTGGGTTTGTTAGAGACCATTACAAACCCACTTCATCAGTCAACCGGCAGCTGCAGCACTTTAACTGGGCACCAAGCCGTTCCCGGACAACACCGTGCCCAATGTGCCACCCGCACGTTTCTGCATAACCAGTGTCCCCTATCTTTTTATTTGCATATTTGTCTTTGTCTGGCGGATGTGTTGTTTATTTATTTTTGCATGCAAATGCCACCTATTTCAGATTATTTATCCCTTCTGTAATTTGTGCATAACAATAAGCATTGAATCGAATTCGTTTTTGACATCAGAAACACACCAGCTCAAGTATACTGCAGACAACCGCCTCACATCACCCCGTTGTGTGGTTGTGTGTGTCTGGATGTGTGTGTGTGTGTATGCGCATGTGTTTTGGAAGTGAATGTGGACGGTCACCTCACTGTGTCAGTACAGGTGCATCCAGTCACTTCGGCGTGACTGGATGCCGCTGTTTGCAAAGTCAGTTATCGCCACACAGACACACGCCACACACGTGCGCTCGCACGCACACACACACACTACAATAAGGTGCTTTAGATTTCACACTACGGGATGGTGTGAAATGCTCGATTTTGCATTAACCGCCATGCCTAGTCTTTGCAAAGAAAATGCTCTTAAGTTTGTCGAACTATCAGCCAACAATATTTACCACACCTGGCTGTGATGACGTCACTAATGAGGGAAGAACAAGGATCAGTGGTACAACTAAAGCCAAATAAACCCGGACAGAAACCTGCTGCCAACAGGTCCGGCTGCCACGATACAAGCAGCGGAGAGCTTCAGCCCAAGTAAAGTAAGCCTACACAGACAACACAGAGAGAGCGGTTTTGTTTATAGATAAAGCGTGACAAAGAAACCCTAAAAACAAACTTTCACATCTGCGGACACGAGGACTTCTGATAGCAACCCGCTGACATCCCAGACAACGTGTATAAGTGAAGACTTTTACACATAGTTTGGACTTGTGTCCATCACCTCCTGCACACGCTGGGTAGCCGGATGCACGTCCAGCCAACTAACGAGGGGTGACGAATGGTGTGAACAGAGAAAAGTAAGAAAACAGCACGTATGAGGACAACTCGAGCAAGCGTGCAACACATAAATATTGGTATTGAACCCCCGACCGACCCCCCCCCCTCCCCGCTGTAGCGCTTAATATAATACAACAGCCCTCGGGCGTGACAAAACCAGCGCGTACGTGCATAGACGTTCACAGCAGCTTACACTTAAACACAGCACGGGACAAACCTGGCCAGGGGCTCCGCGCGCGATACAGCTCGTGGACCAAACGAAGCCTCCTTCTCTTCTCACCAGTTGATCGGCGAAGACTTGTTATTTTCAGCACCACGGAAAGCAACACCCGCCTCCTCGGAAATACGATACAGGTGTGTGCGCGCGTGCGTGTGCGTGCACGCGCGCGCAGCAGAGGCAACGGATCGATTGTAGGCGGGAACAAAAAAAAGAAAGAAAGAAAAGAAAAGAAACGAAACGCTTCTCCCAAGTTTGACAACTCGTCGATGCTCTGCGGCGGGAGTACAGCGGACCCGTTCGGCGAGATGCTCTCAGGCGGAGTGGGACCAATCAGACTGACTCTCGCTCGCTCCGCTCACATCCCGGCTCTCGCATCCCGGAAAGTCTCCGAGGAGTGGTAGCTCGTGCTGCCTGCGCGCAGCCGCGGCTGTAGCAACAGCGACTTGGAGACGGGCTTGATGGCGCTGCGCGACTACATCTTATTCGCCGCGCCGAGGCTCTGTGGGCGATTTCGATGGCGATAAGATGGGGCTGTGAATTTTCTCTTGCGCGACACCACCGACTCGATAATGTGAGAGAGGGGAGGGGGGGGGGTTGTGGGAGGAGGAGGAGGAGGAGTGCTCCTCTGAATATGAGTTAATTAAAGAGGCGAGACGTAAAGACTCTAACGTGAACGAGATCTCTCTCCGGCGTCTCCTTCGCGGAAAGGCATCCGCCCTTCCCTTCCCAAACGTCCAGACGCGGAGTTCCTCGTTTCTCACGACGGCACTCTACAGTATGCACTACTGTACCAGCCCGCTACAGCCAATGCAACGGTAGCAGGGGAGCTGCACAGAGATCCCACGCCTCTCGGGGGGGGGGGTCTGCGGGAGAGGTGTTCAGAATTGCACCGTGAGCCTACCGGGGCTTAGCAGTTCAACTCAAAAGGTCTTTTTTTCACTGTGAAATATATAAAATAAAACCCTGCAGTCTGCTTTACTGCTGCGTGCTGTTCTGTGGCAGAGTACAGTGTATAGGCCCATAGGCCACTTCGACTGTAAATGAACACACCGCTGGAGTTGTTTACGACAGCCTGTCTAGTCTGGTAGTATAGGACCTATTATTAATTACCCCCGCCAGGCACGTAGCTGGAGGAGATTCTGCGTCGTGCGTGCGTGCGTGTGTATGTGTGTGTGTCCGCGGCTAAACCAGTATACTAGCGGACCTAGCAGCCTTTTTTATTTTTTTTTGTGCACTTATGACTGCATGATGAGGAACCTCTCGTGGTTACGGTGATTAAAAACCTTCGAAAAACATTTGTTTTCGCTATTCTCCCTACCGTCGCTCCCTCTCTCCATTCACTCTCTAGCTCGCTCGACCAACGCTGCTCTCTGCCGCTGCCTGAGCGAAGCCAACCGTGCGCATGCGCGACTCACATCTACGCTTGACTCGGATCGGGCAGCGATATGATCCAAAAGTTATTAAAATAAATCTGATGATTAAAGAAAAAATATGAAAGTTATAAAGTCTGGCAGGGATTTGCGCTCTAGTTTCCATATGTTGTTGTGTTCGTGTTGATTCGACCAGCTGTCCGACTCCTCTCCCTATGGGCTCAGATGTAAGGCAGGTGTGCTTACAGCACCTTCACCATTCAGCATCATTAAATCCATCCAAAGTATCGTCTGGCTCCTCGACACAGTCCAGTTACAGTATGTAGCTATACTTCAGGAAACACACACACACACACACAAACTATGAGTTCAATGAGTTTTCCCTGAAAAGACAAACATCCAACTCGGTTTTTGTCCCCTTTGCCTCTTTTCTTTCTTTTTTTATTTTCTTTTTGGAAAGGGGTAGGATAACAGTTGGAAGGGGGGGGGGTGGCCTGGCGGCCTGTCCAGGGTGTCTCCCCACCTGCCGCCCAAAGACTGCTGGGATAGGCTCCAGCATCCCCGACAGCAAGATAAGCGGTTCGGATAATGGATAGATGGATGGATGGAAAGACAAGAAACCCTGTGGATACACAGGAGGCAGTGCGTGTGGGTAATCCATCTGGTTCCTGAGATTGTATTTTAGCGCTAATGAAGAAACGGTATATACCGTAACACACTGTAATGTGAGGGTCGGCCTCCCTACTCTCTGGCATGGCATATTTACACCACTTCGAAATCACCATACTGAAGCGAATTCGGGTGGGGGGGGGGGCAACCACAGGAACTGCCGCGGCCGGGACGCGAACCCGTATCGCCCGCACCGCGGGAGACATCGCTGACCGCTCGACTAAAGACTCACACCCGTCAGCCAGTGGCCAACGTGCCTACTTATCTATGCACGTTACAATACGTATGTGTTGTTTTTTTTTTAAAAAAATATATATAATTCTACCTCGTTTTCCACATTTATAGAACCATGGTCTCGGACTGCATTGAGGGTGGAGCAAGGGTAATATCATATGTATGGAGATTGAGCACGCAGTTAGCAAACCTAATTAACCTACCATTTGACTTGGGGAATTGAGTTAACCTGTCTCACGTCAATCTAACGTGTGTGACTCCATTTTAAGCTGCACGTCACGGTTATCCGACTAATGTCAAACTTATATATCGGTTCAGCATCTGTCAAGAAAAAAATACATATTTGAATTAACACAGTTAAGACGGTTTTATTAGCGGATGTATGCTGAATAATAACCACCCCGGGGACCCTCCTTCGCTCATCTTGTCGTTTATCATCACCACTAAGTGCATACACACCTTCACCTGCCCAGCAGCAATGCTACCTCTGCAGCCTGCACTGGTTACTGCACTGGTTAGCCCCCAAACAGTTCGGCCGAGGCAGCACGCCACAGGTCTTAGGTCTACCCTTACCTTAGAAACTGGACAGCCGCAGTACACATCTACGGGTGGAGGTATCCTTGTGATTAAAGAAATGGGTTTGTGAACAGAAATGACCGGCAGCCAGCTTCAATCCTCAGGTTGGAAAATTGTTGTCAGGGGAAAAAAATAAACGAATTCCCCTTGATCACTCACACACACACACACACACACACATATATATAAATATCACTCACACACACACACACACACACACACACACACACACACACACACACACACACACACACACACACACACACATATATATATATATATATATATATATATATATATATATATCACTCACACACACACACATATATATATCATAAACACACGCACGCACACACACACACACATATATATATATATATACACTACCGTTCAAAAGTTTGGGATCACCCAAACAATTTCGTGTTTTCCATGAAAAGTCACACTTATTCACCACCATATGTTGTGAAATGAATAGAAAATAGAGTCAAGACATTGACAAGGTTAGAAATAATGATTTGTATTTGAAATAAGATTTTTTTTACATCAAACTTTGCTTTCGTCAAAGAATCCTCCATTTGCAGCAATTACAGCATTGCAGACCTTTGGCATTCTAGCTGTTAATTTGTTGAGGTAATCTGGAGAAATTGCACCCCACGCTTCCAGAAGCAGCTCCCACAAGTTGGATTGGTTGGATGGGCACTTCTTTGAGCAGATTGAGTTTCTGGAGCATCACATTTGTGGGGTCAATTAAACGCTCAAAATGGCCAGAAAAAGAGAACTTTCATCTGAAACTCGACAGTCTATTCTTGTTCTTAGAAATGAAGGCTATTCCATGCGAGAAATTGCTAAGAAATTGAAGATTTCCTACACCGGTGTGTACTACTCCCTTCAGAGGACAGCACAAACAGGCTCTAACAGGTACTATTTAATGAAGATGCCAGTTGGGGACCTGTGAGGCGTCTGTTTCTCAAACTAGAGACTCTAATGTACTTATCTTCTTGCTCAGTTGTGCAACGCGGCCTCCCACTTCTTTTTCTACTCTGGTTAGAGCCTGTTTGTGCTGTCCTCTGAAGGGAGTAGTACACACCGGTGTAGGAAATCTTCCATTTCTTAGCAATTTCTCGCATGGAATAGCCTTCATTTCTAAGAACAAGAATAGACTGTCGAGTTTCAGATGAAAGTTCTCTTTTTCTGGCCATTTTGAGCGTTTAATTGACCCCACAAATGTGATGCTCCAGAAACTCAATCTGCTCAAAGAAGTGCCCATCCAACCAATCCAACTTGTGGGAGCTGCTTCTGGAAGCGCGGGGTGCAATTTCTCCAGATTACCTCAACAAATTAACAGCTAGAATGCCAAAGGTCTGCAATGCTGTAATTGCTGCAAATGGAGGATTCTTTGACGAAAGCAAAGTTTGATGTAAAAAAAATCTTATTTCAAATACAAATCATTATTTCTAACCTTGTCAATGTCGACTCTATTTTCTATTCATTTCACAACATATGGTGGTGAATAAGTGTGACTTTTCATGGAAAACACAAAATTGTTTGGGTGATCCCAAACTTTTGAACGGTAGTGTATATATATATATATATATATCAAACACGCACACACACATACACACACACACATATATATATATATCACAAACACACACACACACACACACATACATTGCTATTTAGGTGCTTTTGAGCAAAGCTTGCCCCCCCCCCCCCCCACCAGCTGCGTCAGCGGGGGTGAAACGTGTACTCCTACTACAGTTTTGGGCTGTGAAAGTGTCTTAATACGAAGCAAAGTGTTGCTGGACAATACAGGCGCTCCCCAAAGCCAACTTTCCAGTTAAAAGTAAAGGTTAGACATTTCTCAACACCGCATTTTGGCTCAGTGGGCTGTCATTATGCCACAATTAATGTTGTGGTGAGAAGTGACCCCGGACACACATTATTGCAAACAAGCCAAACAAACGTATCATCGGTATGCTGGTTATTAGTTCAGGCAACCTTCTGAGTGGGAATAGCTGAGCTGTTGGTTGATGCGGTGTGTTGTTTGTCAGTTTGGAAGGCAAAACAAGGGTGTGGTTACGTCTGAGAACTCAAGCCTGCAAAGAGACTCACAAGCGCGCCCTTTCTTTAAAACACCGCCCTCTGCTGGTCTTAGACGGCAAAGGGGATTTCTCTCTGCCGTGCTTGGCTGCAGGGACACTTGGTACCAGTCCAAGAACACGAACGTGGACCCCACAGGAAGGCTTGGCATGATGCTATCCACCGCACCGCCAGCAGCGGCTTTCTATTGCGGGGCACCCTTTAATTGCCCGTGCCGCTCTGTGTAAGTGGGGCAACATATAGCCCAAGAACCGAACATCTAAAGACGCACCAGCACCCCAGCAGCAGCAGGGTGTCTCTGGAGGGACCGTGGACGCCCCAGTCGGCGTGCACGGTACCAACACCCCAAGCAGCCTCGCTCAGAAGTATCGGCGCCTTCTTTGTTCCAGTGAGCAAGGCAGAAACCTGCGTGAGCGCTGTCGGCTATGACTGGATGAGATGTTGATAGCATCATTTACACAGTAAGACTGACTGATCGCCTCGCAGATGAGGCGCGTTCGGAGATAGTGATTTACTTCCCCCCCCCCCGCTCACTCCTGTGCGCCTCTTAAAAAAACGATGTTTCAGTATCAGCACCTTCCGGGTGCCTGGCTTGTGTTTGTGTGTATTACACACTATTCTAACCACAACATACCGTGTTGTGTCAGTACCTGTTACCAACTTATAACGTGTTTTTATTATTATTATTATTATTATTATTATTATTATTGGAATCGTCCCCCTTTTTTTCCTCCCCAATTGTATCAGGCCAGTTACCCTGTTTTCCGAGCCGTCCCGGTCGCTGCTCCACCCCCTCTGCCGATCCGGGGAGGGCTGCAGACTATTACCACATGCCTCCTCCGATACACGTGGAGTCGTCAGCCGCTGCTTTTCCCCTGACAGTGAGGAGTTTCGCCAGGGGGACGCATGCAGTGCGTGGGAGGATCACGCTATTCCCCCCTCGAACAGGCACCCCGACCAACCAGAGGAGGCGCTAGTGCAGCGACCAGAACACATACCCACATCCGGCTTCCCACCCACAGACACGGCCAATTGTGCCTGTAGGGACGCCCGACCAAGCCGGAGGTAACACGGGGGATTCGAACCGACGAGCCCCGTGTTGGTTGGGGAACGGAATAGACCGCCACGCCACCTGGACGCCCAACTTCTAACGTGTTGAAATGCTACACGAATGCACGTGTATGCCTGTAAAAACCACACATGGGTGGTGAGTTTACAGTAAAAGCGTGAATATTTACATGTGACAGCTGTCAGAGGGCCTAAGCGTTGTTTGTACCTGACTGTGACCAGCAGCATTCAACAATGTGAATCAAAACAAATCAAAATAGACATGTCAGGCAAATTTAAGCCGAAAGGTAGCATGACCAGTGCATATCTGCCATATTCAAGCAAGTGCAGTTGACCTCACCGCAAGCCAGTCATTTGGGGGGGGGGGGGGGCACCACCAGGGCCCTTCTAAACAAGGAAAACAGCTTAGCCAGCTGTGCTCCTCTGTTTTGGGGCTGTTTCTTTTCACCCCTTTGTTTCAATTACGAGCACTTAGCCACCCTTATTGTAATCAATTAGCCACGTTATGCTGCAGGAAGGCTGAAATGTGGCACATTTTCCCCTTAAAACTGACTGAATATCTTGAGCATTGAACGTAATCATGAACGACATTGTCCGAAGGTCTACCGTGTGATGATGAACACGTAGTTCCACAGCCAAGTTGATTCAGATCAACAATGTCATTTAGTAATCTTGACACAATTCCCTGGCCAAAAGACAGACTATCCCCTTTATGGCACATCCATCAATAGCATCTTCATTCTGCTCATTCCTCATCCAACTTTGGCATCTGGTGTCGCTCACAATCAATACTGTTGAGCCTCCAAGCCTGCTGCATCCCAGCTGCAGCTCCTCACATCATGCGGCCTCAGTAGCATCATGTTATTCTGCTCATTATGAAATGCTTTATTTCATTAAAAAAAGTCATTACTAATTATTATAAATGATGTCATTAGAGTTGTCATTGGAAAAGTATTAACAAAATTTTAATTAAATTAATTGCAATGTCTTGTGTGAATTGAAATGGCGTTTTTATAGATTGTGCATATTAAAAAGAAATGCAGGCATCTGTGATTGATATATAGTCTACCATACAGTCCTTAAAAAAAGAAAAAAAGGTTTTACAGGAACCATTTTTTGCTCAAGTTTTTGCGTTTGCCGTTGTTGGATATCATACTGGCGGTGGGCTCCAAACACACTATATATGAGACGAGCACACAGATCTAGCAAGAGATGTTCAGTCTAAACCCTGGCAACGCTGTTAACCAATACAGCTATCTCTTTCTTTACATTTCCACCCTATGCACAAGAGTCTCAGCATCTGAGCAGCTCATTTAAATCTTTATTACTCTGAATTTACCCATGCCATATTCACTCTCCATTTAAATTCATCTCTTTAGTGTCTCTTTTTAATGTCAACCTGTTGACATATTCCTGATATATGAATATCCTGTAATGAATGATTCATTCCACTGACAGATACTGTAGCCCGTGGTCCAAAATTGCCAGATATAATCCTCCTTAAAGTAATTACAGACACGGGCATTGGCATAACTCTACACTTCAAATTGCTCTTTTGGCCCATCTGCCCTTTGATTGATTATGATAAATGGGTACGAGCAACAGTTTAATGAATAACACAGGCCGGGATAAGTCCAAGAACGTTTTCCATCCAAGCATACTGGGTGATTTTGAAAGCCTCAGCTGCCACACATTATTGCATCCAGGCCAGAGATTCATTCTGTTTACGTAGTGGTCGGTAAGAGGTTTGGTAGAGTGCCAATTCATATCGAAGATGCAGCAGAGTAGAAAATGTATGCCCTTGAATGAAAAAGGGAGTGGGGGGGGCATCAAACCTTCATCCTGCATCAACAAGAAATGAAAAGGACATTGGTAGAATAAGGTTATCCAGGTTCGTGCAGAATGCTTGTAAAACGGAAGAAACAAAAAAGGCCGACAGGCTGGTGCACTTATTCACTCTTATAAAAAGCCAATAAAAAAACAGCACCAAAAGCTCCGCCTAATTAGACACGACTGAGGGCTCAGAGGTTTTGATTAGATGCTGTACAGGCCGGCTAATGTAGGAAAACAGTGGAAGATATCGTGTGATACTGATAGTACTTGAAGTGCCACAAATAGGGGCAAGAATATCAACTGACTTCAAAGCTTTCCGTGCATCCATCCCTGCCAAAAGAAGAAGAAGAAGAAGAACAAAAGCCTCCCCGATACACAATCTGTGATGAAGATGAATGCGTCTGTACGGCGCCACCTCATCTGAGGTTTCCAGCGAGGGCGCACCAAGCAGGAGTCCGCTGCAGATCAGCAGACAGGCCCGGCACAGCGAGGGGCCACAATCCCCCCTGGCTGAGGGTCCCCGAGCTCAGGCTTAGGACTAAACACTTTGGGTCTAAAGATAGAAGCAGGTGGGACAAGTCAGTGATTGAATACACTTTATTGCTGCATCAACTTTACAGTCGTTTGGAATTTATCTTAGTGTGCTCAGAGATGTCATACATAACACAAAATATTGTACCGCAAAGCATTAATCACAGTCTTACAAGAAGCCCCCCCCCCACACACACACACACACCTTTTGTTCTCCCCAATTGTATCCGGCCAATTACCCCACTCTTCCGAGCCGTCCCGGTCGCTGCTCCACCCCCTCTGCCGATCTGGGGAGGGCTGCAGACTACCACATGCCTCCTCCACTAGGTTGTTAGCATATGACGTCATTAACTATAGATGGAGGACAGGAAGTGATTTTCTACATAGGAAGCTCGATCACAAACTTTCGAAATGCCTATACCTGACGTCATTAACTGAGAAACCACAAGGAGTTTTTATTGAGTACCAAAAGTTGTTCATGGGGGGGGGGGGGATGCAAGAGATTGACTGAAAACGGCGGAAAAAATGGCTTGCGAACAGCCGTCTGCGGTCGGGAGGAGCGGAGTCAGATAACGCACGTGTGTGCAGTGACTACTTCGTCAAAAAACTACTCTTCATTACATAAAGACCATGTCCAACATATCTTACTTTCTGTTTATACCTTTCTCTCATAATATCATCTAATCTAGCGCAGTTCGGGCTAAACTAGCGCCATCTCATCCATTCTGCTTTTCACTTCCTGCCCTCCATCTGAATCTCGCGCGTCATCAGAATCACGTGACTGAACGTGGGGGAGGGGGGGGGAATCACGCTATCCCCCCCTCCCGAACAGGCGCCCCGACTGACCAGAGGAGGCGCCAGTGCAGCGACCAGGACACATACCCACATCCGGCTTCCCACCCGCAGACACGGCCAACTGTGTCTGTAGGAATGCCCGACCAAGCAGGAGGTAACGCGGGGATTCGAACAGCTGATCCCCATGTTGGTAGGCAACAGAATAGACCGCTACGCTACCTGGACACCCAAGAATCCCTCTCTTGATACCTCGGCAAGATAAAATGCAGTGTTTGCAGGGTATTGAATAAAAGACAAGGCGGACCTGGGTGCGTTTCCCCTGCTGTGCTATGCGCCACACATGGAAGCTGTGGAGGTGCCCCGGGTCGTGTGTGAAACCACGGATCGACTTATAGTCGCGTCAGTTTCAGGTGATGAATCCTCTTTCATTTGGTTTGTTTCTTTCTTCCGTTTGTATTTTCGCTCACCCAGTACCCGTTTGATTGAGAGATAATTTGCTCTGGCCTCTTTAAACAGAGAGGGCTATGAGCAGCCCTCCCTGGCTCCACGTGAGCGGGGGCCCGTCTCTCTGAGCGCGCCGGGCTGGGAGCCGGCAGTAGCCTTTGGGATGTCTTTATTTGGGTTGGGAGGATTCATGTTTGTGTCGGAGCCACAAGACCATCTGTCTCCTCCAGTGAAGTATAAAGTGATGAGTTGTGACTTCACTTGTCCTGCGGTCATATATTTGACGCCAATATCTGCCAGGTCCCGCCCGGCGCTCAGTTACCAATTTGCTGTAGTTCAGAGGGAGACGGGGCGAAAATGAGCATCAAATATTGATTTCAGGTTCAGGTTATATTGCAAGCTGGAACACACTTCTGGGCAGGGTATCTTTTATTCGCTTCCTTTTGGAGGATAAGCACTGCTTAACTTGCTTCGCCATTAAGCAGCGTGAGACTGTGAGGTTAAAAAACACGTCTTGGTCTTTGTGGCATCAAATGCACAACCTATTTGTACTCCGGCACACCCACAAATATACACATGCACGAAACAACAGTGCATTCAGGGCCATGCTGAAGAAAGTACATCCTGGGTATGTTCATCCATCCATCCATCCATCCATTATCCAAACTCGCTTATCCTACTCATAGGGTCACGGGGATGCTGGAGCCTATCCCAGCAGTCATTGGGCGGCAGGCGAGGAGACACCCTGGACAGGCCAGCAGGCCATCACAGGGCTGTCCTTTAGTATATACAACATTGCAATGAATTTCTGTTTTTCTCGAGACAGAGTTGAAAACTTTTCAGTCAGTGTGCGGCTGTTGTTCTTCCTGTTAAGTGGAGTTCAACATTATGTGTGGTTAGTCGGTTAAAAGAGTGTTGTTGTTTTTTTGTCCCCCCCCCCCCTTTAAAATGTCCAGAAAGGCTTTGAATGAGTAATGAGTGCGTCCTCTGCTGAAGGTGGAGTGGTGCAATTCATTGCTTCCATCTCCTCTTTATGGTAATGATTGATAGTGTACCAAATCCACTCCCAACGCACACTTTCCTCTGTATGTGTGTGCACAATCTCCCCAGATGTGTATTTGTGTGTGCGTGCATGTGTGTGCATACATGCGTGCATGCATGTGTGTGTGTGTGTGTATGCATGCGTGCATGTGTGTGTGCATGTGCATATCTGTGTAACATACTTCGATAATACATGGTTGTGTCACAGCCCCAAAGTGAACTTTTGGAGATTAGGACTCAAATCCCCTTTAATCCCCTTTCAAAGAACATCAAACATCAGATTTTAACACATATAAAATTCACACTCCATGGGTTTTGCATTATTGTCAAAAAAGAAAAAAGAAAAAAAAAGCACCAAATCTCTTTATCAGTATCTGCTCTCAGTTAAGGACCTATGAAGAAACTACAATCCTAAGCATTACATATCTATTTATGAAGAAAAAAAACTTGTCCAAAGGGTGTCGGACTATACCGTCCTTTATGATAATTGTGGCATCTGGATGTTCTAAAAATAAAATAATATCCTATCATGTAAAATTTAGGCCAGGATGACAGTGTGTACAATAATATAAAGGCCAAGTAGTCAGTGAAAAAATATTAAGCTCTCAGTGTTTACTTTGCTCATAGCGTCACTTTATCCCTGCCTCCGCTAATTCCATATTAGGTTTATAGACTTTCCCATTTGCCCCTTTGCAATTCTTCTTTATTACAAAGTGAAGCCTTTAAAGTGTTTTCATCAGATGTTTCATTTCTTTCTACCCTGCCCATTCAGCACTGATATATTGCACAGCCCTCCGTCCGTCCTGGATGAGGGATCCTCTGTCAGTGCTTTTTCTAAGGGTTTCTCACATTCCTTTCCTATGGAGTTTTTTCTCCTCAAACTCAAGCAATATTGTTTGCTTTATCTGCTTATTTTCACTGTAGGTATTTTTAATTTTTTGGAATTTTGAGATACTTTATTGATCCCCGTAGGGAAGTTACGCTCTGCATTTAACCCATCCTAGCTGTGTAGCTAGGAGCAGTGGGCAGCCGCCGTGCAGCACCCGGGGACCAACTCCAGTTCTTCTTGCCCTGCCTCGGTCAGGGGCACAGACAGGAGTACTAACCCTAACATGCATGTCTTTTTTTGATGGTGGGGGAAACCGGAGCATCCGGAGAAACCCCACGCAGACACAGGGAGAACATGCAAACTCCACACAGAGGACGACCTGGGACGACCCCCAAGGTTGGACAAACCCTGGGGTTTGAACCCTGTTTCTTGCTGTGAGGCGACATTACTAACCACGGTGCCACTCGTTCCGTACCGCCCGTGATTTTTTTTTATCACCATGATATTTGTTGCTATGAGACTGTAGCATGGTGACAGCTGTACCTCCTACCAATAGGCATGACCTGCTGTCATATTATTTTTGATAATTACAATACAGAAGTACAGGGCACAGTCACTTTGCAGGTTAGATGTTACCCTGTACTTTAATCCTACCCAACGTGACCCTCTCGAGTGGTGAAGGTCTGCTTGTATTTTCCAGCGAGGCTAAAACAGGCTATAACCATGTTAAGTTCTCTGCAGACACAAGTGGAATACCACATTAAGATTATTGCCTTGGAACATGCAATGCGTTTAAAACTTTCAAAACTACACGTGCAGAAGCCCGCTGAATAGAAGCCGAAAAAAAAAGAAGAAAAGACAGAGCCGTGTTGTATAAATATCAAAGACTTTCTCAAAAGACAAGAGAGGGCCCTGTGTAAGAGTGCCAGCAAACCTTTTGTATCTCTGGTGGGTTCTTGTGAGTAGGAGGCAGCTGTGGGGCAACACGTGCACGCCGCTGAAGGGAAGACTCATTCTGCACTGCAGCAGCCGCCAGTGTTGCCACCCAAAAGGGGATGATGCATATCTGGATATCATGACTATATATATATCACATTCCCTCTGATCAGTGGAAAGCGAAGGCATAGTTGAGCAACAGCATTGGACATTAAAAGCTTGTGCTAATGAGTGTTGTGTAAATATGCAAAATCCGCCCCTCCACAAAAATGATAGGTCTACCTTCTCTTACGAAATGACTGATAATGCAAAATGAAAGTATTGCAAATTAGAACATAAAACACGTTTCACTGAAATGGTAAAATAATATTTTGAATAAGAAGACTTGAGTCGTTCATCGGCGCCGATATTTTAAGTCCCGCGCATTAACATGTGGTGCACACTCGCTCTAACTGCATCTTAGCTGCACGATGCATGAAAAAGAAGCCCGAAGTAAGTGAAGATTAAAACTCTCCCCACAGACTATTTGTCAAGGTGAAGCCTGGCATCTTGTGCTATAGGGAACTGCCGTGCACTGGATTTGATCGCACCACCAAATGTTACACAAGCTGGAGCTCATCAATTCGCACACCTGACAGTAATCTTGGCTTTCTCCGAGACACTAGAAAACGTCAGACACAAACACACTGGGATGTTCACTGTTTAGCACCCAAAGTGACACTTATCCCAGCTGTTTTCTGTTTTCTATAGCGTCTAACAGAGAAAGACATCAGCTAAGACCTGCTCCTCAAGGCTGATCCAGGCTTAAAACCTCCTCGTTCTGCTTTCCTTTTAAGCTAGCATTTACTCCTGTTTATTGTATCATTCAATAAAGTGCCCCGCGGTGTTTCCCTCCAGCAGTTCCTTCATGTGTGATCTGTGGCCTCACCCCAGTGGCGTCTTCCCCCGGTCTGCAGCAAGTATTGCAGAGGCTTTGAGGCGAGTCCCCCAAACTGCCCAATAAAACCCGCAGGATCCACAGAACCTGTTAAAGTTACTGCTGGGTAGATGTAGCTCTCAAGTCTGCTCCTTGCTCTGTCAAACAGCAGCATTTCAGTACTGTCAAATGTAGCATGGGCTAACACTGCATAACTGACCTGACCCAAAGAAGCCATTCCACCCTCTACTATCTCCCAGCACAGCCATAACAACGCGTCCTGTTATTGTTCTGAATCTTCCCAAACCCTCTGAGATCACTGATACTGCAGACATGGTAGATCTTTGCTGCAGTTGCTTATCTTCAGGGCTTTTGCTTTCCACTTTGATGATGCCATCTATGTGTGCACCCCGGTGTGGGATTGTGTTTTTGTTTCTTTGTCTCTGATAAATAGTTCGATTGCACTGATATCTAAGTGTTAAATAGTTGTGGCTGAAGTATCTGCTGTAAAAAAACAAACAAACAAAAAAACTAGCATTCCCCCCCTTTTCTCCCCAAGTGTACTTGGCCAATTACCCCACCCCCTCTGCTGATCCGGGGAGGGCTGCAGACTACCATGTCTCCTCCAATACATGTGGAGTCACCAGTCGCTTCTTTTCACCTGACGGTGAGGAGTTTCACCAGGGAGACATAGCACGTGGGAGTATCACACTATTCAGCCCAGTCCCCCACCCCCCCCCCCCGAACAGGTGCCCAGACTGACCAGAGGAGGCGCTAGTGCAGCGACCAGGACACATACCCACATCTGGCTTCCCACCCGCAGACAGGGCCAATTATGTCTGTAGGGATGCTCGACTAAGCCGGAGGTAACACGGGGATTCGAACCGGCGATCCCCGTGTTGGTAGGCAACGGAATAGACCGCCATGCCACCCGGACGCCCAGGCTGACTAGCATCTTGTGGTATCAACTGACTGTTAAGAGGTGGTGAGGAGCGGCGCTGCTCCAGTCATGTGCATAATGCTGCCATCGTAATCACAGAGATCATCTGTTGTTTGCTTGGCTGCATGTTGCGGGTGGGGAGCGGTGGTAGTGCGTAAAAAGAAACTGCGATATCAGCACATGACTGTAAGATTAACCGAGGACTGTCACCTGTTCAGTGAATGAATCAGGGAAATAACTAACTGGAGATAAGTGCAGGGAGATGTTTTTGAGGGCAGATAAATGCCAGTTAGAGCCACTTCGTAGATGATGCCTATGCAATGAGTCAAGCACCACACTAAGTGGCTACAGCCAAGGTAAGTACAACACAATACACAATGCCAAGAATCTTCTGCAGTTTTATACAATGCTCAAGCCATCAACTCAGAGAAGATAAGCTTCCTGTTGTGCAGTGTGTGTTTAGTTACAATATGCCAATATGTCTGAAAATTTTGATGGATGTGACCAAAATACCAGACAGTTGTGTTTTTAAAGAATGCATCTGCATTCTTTAAAAAGCGTTCTTTCTAAAATGTGATCATCTCCCCCACTACCTAATCTGTCATCCGAAATATTTAACAATTCACACAAATCTATACAAGGCCACGTCTCACTGTTTCTTTGGCCCACGGATAAGAGATTAAATCTTTCTTCTTTTTTTTTGCACCTAATGACATTCTGTTCATTGTGCACCGGCCCACTTGCCCCTGATCTATTAGTTACCCTCCCAAGAGGCAGAGCAGCAGCGGTCCTCAGTCAATCATCCATCATTTTGTCCTCCGGGTGTGGATGCAGGAAAGGAGCTCGGGGCAGAAATCCCATCTATCCAACAGCAGTGAGGCAGAGAGGATTTAGCCAGGGAACAACAGGTCTCTCCACAACTCACATCTAACAAAGTTGCTTTTCATTCCTGTTGCTATTTATTTTATTTCCTTCACTTTATTTCATAAAACACCTGATAAGGCAACAGGTTATTTGGTTAATGTTATAACTGATCCATCCATTATCCAAACTGCTTATTCTGCTCTCAAGAGTCGTGGGGATGCTGGAGCCTATCCCAGCAGTCATTGGGCGGCAGGTGAGGAGACACCCTGGACAAGCTGCCAAGCCATCACAGGGCCAACACACACACACACACACACACACACACACACACACACACACACACACACACACACACACACACACACACACACACACACACACACACACACCTAGGGACAATTCAGTATGGCCGATTCGCCTGACCTACATGTCTTTGGACTGTGGGAGGAAACCGGAGCACCTGGAGAAAACCCATGCAGACGCGGGGAGAACATGCAAACTCCACACAGAGGATGAACTGGGATGACCCCCAAGGTTGGACTACCCCAGGGCTCGAACCCAGGACCTTCTTGCTGTTAGGCGACCGCGCTAACCACTGCGCCACTGTTATTATAATAATTGTTATTTATATTATTGTTAGTATTAGCATCAGTAAGTAGTAGAAGTACTGGTGGTAGTAGTAATAGTAACAGAAGTTGTATTAATAAAAGTAGCAGGTGCCACTTTTAAAAAAAATTGGCAGTATTCTTATGAATAGTTACAGTAGGAATAGTAGTATAGATATAAGTAGAAATATTAATAATTGTAGTCGAAGATGCTTTATTTTGTCATGTATTCTTACAGCGAATTGTATTCTCACAATGAAATGTGTTCTCTGCATTTAACCCTCCTATTGTATAGGAGTAGTGGGCCGCTGCAGCACCCAGGGACCAACTCCAGTTCTTCTTTCCATTGGGCACAGGCAAGAGTATTAACCGTAACATGCATGTCTTTTTGATGGTGAGAGAAAACTGGAGCACCTGGAGGAAACCCACGCAGACACGGGGAGAACATGCAAACTCCACACAGAAAGGACCTGGGACGGCCTGGGGTTTGAACCCAGGACCTTCTTGCTGTGAAGGAACAGTGCTAACCACTGGGAAACCATGCCGCCGTCACGTAAATAGTAAGATTAGCAAAAGTAATTACAGTAGTAGTGCATTATAGTAGAAGCAATATTTGTAGTAGTGTTAGTGATGAAGTAGTGCTAGTGGTACTTGTAGTGGCAGTAGTTGTAGTCGTTATATCAATAGCAGTTGTAGTATGTAGTAGTTGGTGCTGTAGTAGCAGTAATGGTTTTAGTACATGTAGTACTACAAATACTAGTATTAGCAATATAGTAGCAGTAGAGTTGTTATAGTATTAGTAGTTGCTGTATTAGTAATAGAAATAGTAGTGGTGGTAGTAGTTGTAGACATACTAGTAGTCATAGTTAAAGTAGCAGAAGTAGTAGTGATTGTATTGTTGTAGTTTTACTAGTAGTTGTAGCAGTATAAGTAGTGTTCATATAGCAGCAGTAATCATTGTAATAGCCCTTGTGGTTGTTGTGGTAATAGTAGTAGTAGTAGTAAAAATAGTGGCAGTAAAGTAGTAGTGGTAATAGTGGTTGTGGCTGTAGTCGTAGTAGTAGTAATGCTTATAGTAACAGTAGTAGTTGCTGTACTAACAATACAAGTTGTATTAGCATAAGTAGTTGTAGCAACTATTCAGGGAATAAATAGCAACAGCAGTCACAGATATAGTAGTTGTTTCTTGTTAGTAGGTGTTGCTGAATATGTATAAATAGCTGTGGTTTAAGTAGTTGTAGTTAAAATTGTAGTAGTCATGGTAATAGTAGGAGTAATTATTCTTTTTCTAGTGGCAGCAGCAGTACTCACAGTGTCACGGGGATGTGGGACTTGAGGACCAAAATGCAGATGAGGTGAAACAAAAGGTTTAATGGCAGGAAACATGAGGGTATCAGGAACACGCATGGTGGTTACATGATGGTGGCATGATGGTACGCTCTGACCATTAACAAACTAAGCAGCAAAACTTAAAAGGTCAACAAAACACCCCAGTTTAAATAGACCACTGCCCCATCTAAGATTTAAAAAATTCCAGAATCTGGGAAAAATGTTGGGATGGGCTACAGGTATCGAACCACGCCCCGCAGTTTATTTTATTTATTTATCTAACCTTTGGGGATAGCTCAGTCTACTGGGGACAATGCTCGAGTTGACAGCAACCATAGAGGGAAGCGAGAGTGCTGATTTCAGTGACAATGCCAGCGTCCACAGTGAGATGTCCTATGAGAAGGTAGAAGACTTTTCTCCCCATGAGTCCCCTGAAGCTGCCGGCCGAGAGCCAGAGCAAGATGGGGGGGCCTTATCTGTTTGAGCTGCTCAACCCAGCTACCACTCAGCCCCAAGGGGCCAGGCGCAGAAGTAATGGCAGAGTAATGGATGTGGGACGCTTCGGGGTGGTAGAGCAGCATTGTTTGAGGTCATAATGTGCGGCCAAAAGCCACAAAAAACCCACATCTCAAGCTGTATATTTCATTGCCGAGGTTATGTAGGATTCTAAAGAAAAAGGATTGCATGCTCCTGGCAAGCGCTTACCAAAGATATCTAACCAATATCAAAAACTATGTAAAACACCGCTATCAAATCAGAACTACTGAAAAATACAAAAATATGAATCTTTGGGGGTGGCACGGTGTTGCAGTGGTTAGCGTGGTCGCCTCACAGCAAGAGGGTCCTGGGTTCGAGCCCCGGGGTAGTCCAACCTTGGGGTTCGTCCCAGGTCATCCTCTGTGTGGAGTTTGCATGTTCTCCCCGTGTCTGTGTGGGTTTCCTCCGGGTGCTCCGGTTTCCTCCCACAGTCCAAAGACATGCAGGTCAGGTGAATCGGCCACACTACATTTCCTCTAGGTGTGAATGTGTGTGTGTGTGGGGGGGGGGTGTCCTGTGATGACCTGGTGATGTGTCAGGGTGTCCCCCACCTGCTGCCCAATTACTGCTGGGATAGGCTCCAGCGTCCCCGCGACCCTGAGAGCAGGATAAGCGGTTTGGATAATGGATGGATGAATGGATGTACTAGCTTTGGTCTGTCTCTCTCGCTAATTTATCCTCTCGCTCACTCTCTCTTTCCATATGTCTCTCCCTCAAACACTCCTCTCCTCAACGGATGAAGGCGTAGCTGGGGGAGTGGGGTTGTGACTCGTATCACCTCACATAGCCAAGCCTATGACATGTTGTGGTTGTAATAATGCAGTTATAGCCACAGAAGCAGCGCTTGGCTGAAATTCACTGCTTTGTTTATAGATCATATATATTTTACAACAATAGTGTATTTTTGTCAAAGTGGCGACAGGCATGGGCGGAAGTGTATGAATACTGCGATGGCATCCAGCGCTTTACCTGTGCCCCTGTCCATATGGTCAGTGTCTGTGTCAGGAAGGGCATCCAATGTAAAATTTTGCCAAATCAGTATGTGGATTGACAAGACCATACCAGATCGGTCGAAGCTCCACACTGGATCGGTCAAGGACCAGATTAACAGCGACCGCCACTGGTGCTGTGCCCTCACAGGGTACCGATGGAAACTGTAAAATCTGCTGTGGTGACCCCTGAGAAACAGGGAATAAGCCAAAAGAAGAAGTGTGTTTTAGTTAAAGTAGTGGTAGTAGTACTAGTAGCATTTGCAGTTGTATGTATAATAGTAGTAGCTGTTCTTAAATATATCTAAATAGCTCTAGTTGTTTAAGTTTTTATTTGTAAAAGTAGCAGAAACAGCAATAGTGGTAGCAGTAGTAGTTGCACCTATTGTATTAGTTTAAGTAGTAGTTCTAATAGTATTCGAAATTACAGTAGTAGCAGGAGTAGGTGTTTTTTATAGTAGCATTAGTTGTAGTAGTACGAATTGTATTAAACAATAGTAGTACAAATATTAGTAGTAGAATTAGTTGTAGTAATAGTTCTAAAATAGTTATGGTGGTAGTGGTTGTAGTAGCATTAGGTGAGGTACTTTAGTAGGAGTATTAGAACTAGTAGTAGTTGTATTCTTAAAAGTAGAAGCACTTTAGTAGTAGCAGCAGCAGTCGTAATAGCAGTAGTAAAAATATGCTGTATTAGTTGTATCACATAATTATATCAGTTTAAGTTGTCATTGTCGTAGCTGTAGTTGAGGTAGTAGTAGCGGCTGTGATGTGTTTGTTTTATTAAATAGGTTCTAGTTGTTATCGTAGAAGTAGTAGTCATAGTTGCATAAGTAATAGTAGTAATAACAGTAGAGTTGGTAATAGCAGTAATCCTGGTAGTATTAGTAGAATTGTATGGATAATTACTGATGCCATAACCAGCATCCCACTCTATGGTTTGTCATGCTGGGAAGCATCATGTCAGATGAAACAAAGGCTGAACAAGTTGGAGGAAAAGTCTGGTTCCCTCATAAGGTGGAGCCTGGACTCCCTGGAGGCAGTTGTAGAGGTGAGGATGAGGAGAAAAATGAACACCTCAGATAACACCTCCCACCCCATCTGCACTGAGCTGATGCAGCTACAGAGAACCTTCAGCCTCCCACTCATCTGTCCCAAGTTTCAGCACAGACTGCTTTAAGTACTCTTTTTTTTTACCGGCTGCCATCCCACCGCATGTATCCCTTTTTCCACAATGGTCCTTACTTAAGAAAACAACTGGGACGGTGCTGAAGCAGGCAGCCCACATTTGAACCTGAGCCAAAGCCTGAACTGAGCTGAACAGAATTGCTAAACTGTATTAGTTATACTCCACATGTGAATTTGTGTTTTATTCTTCTGTAGCTCCAGGGGTCTATGGGGCTCATTCTCTCAAATTTGGGGAGTTTTTTCCCTAAACAGTAAGTTATTCAGTCTTAACTTCTGTAAACTTTGAGGTCAGACCAAAATCAGTAATCAGATTCAACGTTTCATGTCTAAAAACACTGAATATGGCATGATGGTGACAACTGTTTTATTTGCACTTGACTTAGACTACGACCACACTAAAATGAGTAAATTTGAAAAACGCATTGTTTTTCCCTCCATTTTGGCCTTCAAGCCCCACTAAGCAGGCATTTTCGACCACTGAAAAAGGAGCTTTTCCAAAATGCTCTTCAAAGTGGATGAATTTGAAAATACTGGTCTGGTGTTACAGTGCGGATGGTGAAAATGGAGCTTTTTGAAAATGCTGACATCTGATTGTTTTGTGATCAGCGTAAAGCTCCCGGCTCAAGTTGTGTACCACGCCCAATACAACAGATATTAGCATATTTCTACCGTTTCAATGTGGATGGCGTACATTTTGAAAACGACTGGAAAACGGTAGTTTGGATGGAAAACTTTTTTTTCCAAATTTCTCCAGCTCAGTATGGACATACTCTGCTGTTGCGTTTTTGTTTTTTCTACATCCATAACTTGCATCCTCAGTAATCTGGGTAAGGAAATCCCACAAAATTGAATCAGTTCATCTGGACACAACACTGAGTGGGCTAAGAGTACATCTGTCTCCATTTTACAATGCTGTGATTGCAACTATTCCCCAATCCTCTGTAAATAGTACACATGGCCATTGTAACTCTAGTTAACGGTCACAGTAATCTGCATATGAAACCGATCGTTGTTTTCGGTCATTATACCACTGTATTGTTTATAAGGGTGGGGATACCTGGAGTCAGGTGATTATTATTATTATGTACTTTATTAATCCCCGTGAGGAAATTATGCTCTGCATTTAACCCATCCTAGCTGTGTAGCTAGGAGCAGTGAGACTGAAGAAGTCACTTAGATGAGTGATGAAACGTTTCTCTCAAACAACTTTGTTCCAGATGAACTGATTCAACTTTCTGGGAGTTCCTCACCTGGATAATTGAGCATGCATAAAGACATTTTGACTCATTTCAATGAGGATTACCTTAAACTCGTACATGAGTATGAGCGAACAGCGCGTAAAATGGCAGACTATAGGAACCACTTGAGATTCAGCCTCAGGTGCGGACAGAGCGGGATTACACCTAACAGCCTGCAAATGAAATCTTTGGTCAAGGGCCACTGAGCTAACAAGATCCTCCAGAAGGCACAGAGCCAGCTGTCGAATGAACGGATGAGACAAACTACTTTTACCATTGATGCTTTGAAAGCCAAAGAGGAGCGGATCCAACAGAGACTCACGTCGCATCTAGATGAGACCACTTTCCAACATGTGACTGAGTTCACGGCGAAAGATCATCTAGCACAACATGGAAAGTCGAAAACCAGGCAGCGAAAGAAGTTCCACCTACTTGCTGCCAAGTCAGAGACATCGGCAGACAACAGACAGCACCCTCAATGGCAGACAGAGAGATGGACACCAGACACACACTGGTGATGTGCACAAGTAGGTGAAGAATCTGTCCGACAGACAACTCACCCAGGTGGAGAAGACATCCTTGCCTAAGGGGCTGAATTTTGCTGACACGCCGAGAAACCCGCTGGTGGAAGTGATCGCAGCCACGGAATCGGCAATCCATAACAACATCACTGTCATGGCATTTATTTAACTCCACTCTGACATTGAACTAGAACGACCGGGATTTCACTCCTACCTAAAACGACCACGGGCAGTCAAAATGATGGCCGGTTTTTAAACTCTATACTCTGTCAAGATAAATACCCAATTGAGATATTAATGCATTGCATATGTTAGTATGTCTGTTAGGAAACGACTGACACCAAAATCAACATTTTAACAACTATATACTATTTTTAAACTATTTAAACTTCAGAGAGACATGGTCGAACTTGAATAGCAAAATTGAAAAAGTTAAAATATTACCTGAAATACTAAACGGAAAACACATATTTCTAATTTAACAAACGTAACAAGGCCTATAAAATGTGAAATGTTAAAAAAAAAAAATGAAAATAAATATTGAAACAGTCCCAAACAATGACCGGAACGACCGTGGGCGGTCATTTTGACCGCCACAGTTGCCAATTGAGATATTAATGCATTACATATGTTAGTATGTCTGTTAAGAAACTAACTGACACCAAAATTAAAATTTTAACAACTTTAATACTATTTTTCAAATAATTTAAATTGGCCGCTGTCCAAGCCTGCAAATACTGCAATGCATCGGTGATAGTCATGATGCGTCTGAAATGGCGTCTGTAACCAGACATGTTAGCAACAATCAAAAATCAAGTTTAGACAATTACTCTGCACTGGAGAACGCTAGTTGTTTTTGTTTTTTTTCCTAGGACAGATCAATGAACTTTTTGAAGGAAATGATGCGACCAAAACACGTCATAAATAGTGAGAAGACGCGCACGATCACACGCAAATTACGAGCAGCCATTTTGACTGCTCATGGTCGTTTTAGGTAGAACTTATAGTAACTTTTTTTTTCTCGAAATTGATCTAAAACTCGTTTTAGATGCAATTATATGCAATTTTAGAAGTATTCAGGGAGCGTCAGGTCTGTATCTTTTTTTTCTCCTCCCTGCTCCAGCATCCCCGCGACCCTGAGTAAGGACAAGCGGTTTGGATAATGGATGGATGGATGGTTGGCCTGGCAGCCTGTCCAGGGTGTCTCCTCCACCTGCCGCCCAATAACTGCTGGGATAGGCTCCAGCATCCCCGCAACCCAAAGACAAAAATCTTTTACAGTATTGTCACATTTTTTAATATGTTCATGAACAGACACACAAAGTATAGATACTTAAGTGTGCACCCTGATCTCAGAGCACAGTCTCTATGACTTTTAACTTGCTATGCAATGTACTACAGCCTACAAAGCCAGGCAGTAAAACATACAAAGAAATTGTGGACACACTGACAAATCATTTTTCACCCAAGCCTGTGGTGATCACAGAAAGATTCCGATTTCACAGACGCAACCAGGAAGAGGGTGAGTCTGTCACTATGTTTATTGCAGCATTACACAAATTAGCTGAACATGAGAGACATGCGGATTAAGAAATGAAGCAGCACAAAAGAAATGACTCACAGAAAGCGACTTGACTCTTGAAAAAGCCATTAATATTAGTGTAACAATGGAAATGGCTTCAAAAGAAGCCCAGCAGCTAAATGCTACAGGGAGAGTGCACAAGCTCAGCAGTGGTAAACCAAATGCACAAGGCTCATTTTCGCTGTGGTAAATCTGGACAACTTGCATCTGCATGCTGGTGTTAAAAAGGAGATGGAGTCTCCTGGGAAATCTGGTGGTTAGAGTTGGCTCAAGGTAATGAAAGCTAGACCACTGCCAGATGCTATCAGACCCAAGGTGGAAGCTGACCTGGACACTGATCAAGAATGGGGTTTTGGAGTCTGTGACAATCAGTGAGTGGGCCACGTCCATTGTTCCGGTACCCAAAAAGGATGGGGGAATCCGGATCTGTAGAGACTTTAAGGTAACACTGCGCTAGCAGCAGAACAATATCCACTTCCTCTAAATGACAACTTGTTTGCTGGACTGAGTGGGGGGTAAAAATTCAGCAAGATAGATCTTAGTCAGGCTTACCTGGCTAAGGAAATGACTGGATGACAGGAAATGACTGGATTTCTACAAGCTAATGGAGTGCAACACATTAAGTCAGCTCCCTACCAACCCGCAACAAATGGTCTTGCTGAGAGGTTTATTCAGACCATGAAACATGCATTGAAAACATCACAAGGGCAAGGAATGCTAAATCAGAGACTGCACAACTTTCTGCTAAACTACTGCAACAGTCCACATGCAACCACAAAGACATCTCCTGCCAGCTTGATGCGAAAGAGAGACCTGCGCACCACCTTTGACCTCTTGGAGCCCTCAGCGGTGAAGGACATTGTTCAACATTAACAGGAAAAGAGATTATGTGCAGAGAACAACAGGCCAAAGATGGAATTTTCCCCTCAGGAGAATCTATGATGGCAAGGAACTACCGCAGCAAACCTAAGTGGGTTCCTACCACTGTTATTGCGCAAACTGGACCAGTACCTTACACAGTCCAAACTGCTGATGTCCGGAGAAGACATGTTGCTCAACTCCTACAGACTCCACCAGTGCCTGTGGAGCTGTCTCTGAGAGATTCTTTAGATGCACTTGTCAACACACCGGTTCACCTACCCACACAAGTGCAGAACTCAACCACATCAGAGACAAAAGTTCCAGATGCAGATGTGACTTCAAAAGGGACTGAGACACCTTATTTTGCATCAGAACCTGCAACAGGTTCACCATTGGAGGACAATAAGACTAATGCTCTTTCAGATCGCCGATATCCTACTAGAGAGTGGAGACCTCCTGCACGCCTGAATTTATAGGCTGGATTAGCGACCGACCCAAGTTAATGGGGCAGAATTGAGGTAGTCTACCCTCACCCTTAAATTAGTGTTATTCTAAAAAGAGGGGGGAAAAAACAATGAATACAGACAATAAAGAGGAAGAAGGGGACTAAAAGTATATCTGTCACAATTTTACAATGCTGTGATTGCAAATATTCCCCAATCCTCTGCATAGTACACATGGCCATTGTAACTCTAGTTAATGGTCGCGGCAATTTGCATATGAAACCGATCAGTGGTTTCGGACATTATGCAACTGTGCTGTTTAGAAGGTTGGGGATACCTGCAGTCAGCTGAGACTGATGAAGTCACTCAGATAAGTGATGAAATGTCTCTCACACTAAACGTTGTTTCCAGATAAACTGATTCAATTTTCTGGGATTTATCCGTAACTGTTCTCAGTTGTCTCAAGAGCTGTGGTCTAGTCCTCACAAATATGTATGAGCTGACCTTTCAGTGACAAGTACAAGCAAGGGTTGGTGGTAAGGGTCAGTGGGGTTTCATAATTTGATTTAATCTGATAGGCTGTATATAAATGAGTGTGATGACATCATGGGTATCAGAAAAAATAGGTGGAGAGAAGCTGAACTGGGGGGGAGCTATTTTAAAAAGATAAAAATAGAAGGACAAAATCCTACCTTCTATACCTGAACACTACATTGTTTTCTGCAGAAAGAGACAGCACAAAATCTATGATGATTTAAGCAATAAGTGACGTCGGAAAACACCAGCATTTCAATCTCGGTCGAGCTTTAAAGCCATGTATATTTGGACCCTGCGTTTTTACCCTGCATCCGTGTCTTACATATCTAACCTACTATTGTGCTCCTTAATGTTTGGAGTCACCAGCTTGCACAGTTTACCATAGCGCCGCTATTCCACACTCTCAACACTTCGACAGCTCCTGTATTCATTCCTTCATTCTACTGTTTTCTGTTTAGGGGCCATTCACACAGTGAAACGCAGGCGCACTGAAGACAAGAGGGAGGGAGGGACCCGGGGAGAGATGAGTTGCGATCGTCCACAAAGAAAAGGTAGGCGGGTATGTAGGCTTTGAATTCATGTCACATTCATTTACTCTAAAAATCGTATATTTTTGTTTTACATGCAAGAAGGACTGCATACCGGGACACTGAGATGCTTATTTCTACCACTCTGACTACTAAAAATGTTCTGCCAAAGAAGGTTTGCACTACACTGTGAAGGTGCAATATTTAGTCTCTCCTGCAGCATAATATGACTATAAAATATCAGCAGAGGTTGTTGAATGGTACCTACAAAGTAAACAACACCTAACACACACACACACACACACACACACACACACACACACACACACACACACACACACACACACACACACACACATCCAAGATTTCTGCATTGAAAGCACAGGACCTTGAGTGTTTTTGTTTTTCAACACCGTGCCTCCCAAAAGACTTGGCTCTCACTTAGTCCTCATCAAAATATGCAGCAATTGCAAATCACAATGACTGGTATTTACTAATGGTGTTGTAAGATGGCATATGTCTGCAAACACGCTGTGAATGTACCGTTCTATTTGAATTTGATTGTCATGCCAATTTGATTTTGTTGTTGTTACTCACAGTGATAGAGATCAGTGCTCCGGTAGAAATGAAACATAGCCCCTTTAAGTACCCACTGCTTTTCTTTTAAATTCTCCCATTTACAGTCTCGGTGCAACCATTTCACAACTGAAAGATGAATATGGAGAGTAAAACCCTTTGCGCAACAAGTCAAAAATTTTCATATGCACTTTTTAAACCCATCATCATGGTCCACCAACTCTCAAAAGTCTCAGAGCCTATTGATGGATGGAAAAAAATAAAAGCTAAAAATTGAAACTCTTCCAAAAACATTTATGGACAACATTTTTGAAGTTGGTGTGTAAATTCAATGGACAAAATATGAGGTGGTATTTATTTTTTTAGATGTAAAATTTGGATTTGGTGCACAAAGGTATTGTTTAAAACCTCACTCACACACTTCCTAGCAGAGACATTGTTATCCACTCATCTGGTCCAGTGTTTGGTTGGAATGAGAGTAGTGCCCGGGAGATCGCCGAGAGACAGAAGGTCCTGTCCAGAGAGAGAACAGGAGGAACGGTAAACATGTATCGCTGGTAGTAGACAAACTACAGATATACAGACTAACAATTGCTCCATGATTCCCCAACTCCCCAAGGTTATTTTGAGTGCTTTGGTAACTGACACAGAAAAATAACTAGCAGATAACAAATAACTGTCAGGATTGCAAATGTTACAATATTACAGTTTCATTAAGCAGATGCTTTTATCCAAAGCAAGAAGAAAGGATCTAGTCAGGAGACAACAACATAAGTACCAAAAAAACTAGGTTCAACTCCAATAGGACAAAGGTGTCATTAGGCAGTGCACAAAGGCATAGGGCATTGCCTATTACTTATTATTGTATTGTGGGAGTGCAGGAATGAGGAGATGGAGAGATCGAGTCGAGTCAATTCCGTTTACTCGCCACACAAAACAACATGATACAGCACAATCTCTTGTGGCAACCAGCTAACCACTAGGTTGCTGAAAACATGGTTTCACTTCCTGGAAAACTCTAAGCAGTGCCTACGTCATCACTCTGAACATCTGCCTTAAAGGAGGAGCAGCACCCTGGTGAATCTATCCTCAATCGTGTATCACCACAGTATCATAATATAAGTTAATGTCATTCTTAAAGTAAAAGTTGATGCCTGATGAAAAACCATTTGAGAATCTTATTTTCTAATGAAGTTTAATCTGCATTTTTCATTGCACCTCATGATGGGAGACATCAAGACACACAATGCCAATAAGAAAGAGTGAGCCAAGAAAATCTGCATAGACTCACAAATAAATATTGCTCACTCTCTCAACTTCTCTTTCCTAAGTCTTTTTCTAAACCTCTCTTCTCTCACTCTATATTCACTGTCCCACTGTATGTCTGACTTTCAAATTTTCTATATTCACTTTTGTCTTTTTGTCTGTGCATCATACTGCGTTTATCCTTATCCATTTGTCTGTGTAGACATGCCCACAGCTTTATTGTTACACAACGGCAGCAGAAATAAAAGGTAAAGGAGAACACCTTTTTTTGCTAGAAAGGAACTACACCTATCCTACACAGACTAATGAGCTATATCTATGGTTACTCTTTCATTCTTATTTTTCTTCTTTCTCCATAGACCGCTCATGCCCTAATTTTTTCAGCAACATTTAACAAATCACAATAGAATCTATTAAGTTTTTTTAATTCGAATGTGAGGGGCATCGCCTCTCAAAGATGCATGCCAGCTACTGTTTGCTACAAGCAACTCACCTCACTGCATCTGAGCCTCAAACCTAAAGCTAAATGGGTTAATCAGATTTTCATCATACATCATACAACACTGCATCATACAACTTTAAAAAAAGAGGTGTCTCTAGTGTGACCAATAAAAGCATCCTATATCAGAATAATGCCACCATCTCTGACCCAGAAGGGCACTACATCATTATTAATGGAAATATAGGAAACACAAACGGGGGGGGGTGCCTTGTTATTGGACTTCTGTGCGAGTCATGGATTGGCAATAACAAACACCATGTTCGAACACAAGGTAGTTCATAAGTGTATTTGGTACCAGAACACCTTAGGCCGAAGATCGATGATAGACTTTGTGGTCATATTATCAGATCTGCGGTCATATGTTTTGGAACTCGGGTGAAGAGAGGAGCAGAGCTGTCAACTGATCACCACCCGGTAGTGAGTTGGATCAGATGGCAGGGAAGGTTGCCGGACAGACCTGGCAAACCCAAACGTGTAGTGAGGGTGAACTGGGAATATCTGGTGGAGGCCCCTGTCCGTGAGGTCTTCAACTCCCACCTTCGGAAGAAGTTCTCCTGTATCCCAAGGGAGGCTGGGGTCATGGAGTCTGAGTGGGCCATGTTCAAAGCCTCTATTATAGATGTGGCAGGCAGGAGCTGTGGTCAAAAGGTCATCGGTGCCTGTCGAGGCGGCAACCCAAGAACCCGCTGGTGGACACCGGTGGTAAGAGAAGCCGTCGGGCTGAAGAAGGAGGCCTTTCAGACTTGATTGGCCCAGGGGTCTCCTGAAGCAGCAGACAGGTACCGAGAGGCCAGAAGGGCTGCCGCTTCAGCGGTTGCGAAAACAAAAACTCGGGTGTGGGAGGAGTTCAGCGAGGCTATGGAGGAGGACTTTCGGTTGGCCTCAAGGAAGTTCTGGCAAACCATCCGGCAACTCAGGAAGGGGAAGCAGGGCGTGACTCAAGACTGTGTTCAGCTGGGGTGGGGAACTGTTTACCCGGACTGGGGATGTTGTCGAGCGGTGGAAAGAACACTTTGAGGAGCTCCTGAACCCGACTAACTCGTCCTCAATGGAGGAGGTAGAGTCTGAAGACTCAGGGGAAGCCCCACCCATATCCCTGACAGAGGTCTCTGAGGTAGTTAAAAAGCTCCTCAGTGGCAAGGCGCCGGGTGTGGATGACATTCGCCCTGAAATGCTAAAGGCTCTGGATATTGTTGGGCTGTTTTGGTTGACACGCCTCTTCAGTGTCACGTGAAGGTCGGGGACAGTACCTGTGGAGTGGCAGACTGGGGTGGTGGTTCCCATATTCAAAAAGGGGGACCGGAGAGTGTGCTCTAATTATCGGGGCATCACATTGTTCAGCCTCCCTGGGAAAGTCTACTCTAGGGTGCTCGAAAGGAGGCTCCGACCGATTGTCGAACCTCAGATCCAGGAGGAACAATGCGGATTCCGTCCTGGCCGTGGAACAATGGACCAACTCTTAACCCTTGTGGAAGTGCTGAGGGGGGCATGGGAGTTTGACCCGCCAGTCTGCATGTGTTTTGTGGACTTGGAGAAGGCTTAAGACCGTGTACCCCGGGGCACTCTGTGGGGAGTTCTGAGGGAGTATGGGGTACCGGGGCAGTTGTTACAAGCCATCCGGTCCTTGTATAACCAAAGTGAGAGCTGTGTCCGCATTCTTGGCACAAAGTCAAACACAAAATTAACTGTAACTAATATTTATGGCCCCAGTGAGGATGATCCAAGTTTTTTTTTTCACACCGTATTTTCAAAACTCATTGAATTCTCAGACTCAAATATTATTGTAGGAGGACTCTACCCCGATTTAGACCGCTGACAAGCTAGATATAATCTCAAGTCGTGGTGCTCATCTGACATTATATACGATATATCAGAATCATGTTTATTGGCCATGTAGGTTTGCTCATACATGGAATTTGACTCCAGTTTCGTGGCCCTTCTTCAATGTACTTAACATAGAATAACAACACTACAACACAACAATCTTCAGATATATACACAAGGATTGACTATATACAGGTAAAATAAGAGGTGATAAAGTGGTGCAGAGAATATATCAGAGATGCTGAAATAGATGTTAGCAGGTTACTTACATACATGTCTGTGGTAGATGGACATGACAGAGCGTACCAGTATATGTACAATACAGTATATACAAAATGTTTGGATTTATTTGACAGTGTTAAGCGTTCATTTGAATGACAGCCCACAGAAAGAAACTGTTTTTGTATCTGGTTGTTTTGGGATACAGTGCTCTGTAGCGCCTACCAGAGGGGAGGAGTTGAAACAGGTTGTGACCAGGGTGTGATGGGTCTACAGTGATATTGCCTGCCTGTTTCCTGACTCTGGAGGTGTACAAGTCCTGAATGGGGAGCAGGTTGGCACCAATGATTTTCTCTGGAGACTTAACTGTCTGTTGTAGTCTGTCCCTGTCCTGTTTGGTTTAGAAATGGCTTTTCCCCTGGTGGAAACTCACGTCAACCTTGTCCCTGAACCCATTCCTCCCAAGCCTGTCATTTCGGCACCCCAGCACCACGCTATTGAGACCCAGCCTGTTCCCGAGCCGTAGGACGCCTTTGCCCGACGCCCAGTCTGTTCCCGAGCCTGGTGCTTCACACCACATATTTTGTTTTTGTACCAATTTCTTCCGTTTATGCAAGTACCCTTTCTTCATTAAAGCCTTGCTTTATCCCAGCCTGTCTCCGCTGTCTGCATTTGGGTCCTTTCCCTGTGAGCCGGGGAATCAAGGGAGAATATATACATGGGGAGCCAATCAGGGAACAGGTGAGCAAGGCAGGGAACAGGTGAGCAAGGCAGGGCAGGAACAGAAATGGCAAACCAAGGGAACGGGGGACATGAGAGCGGGGCAGGAACAGACATGACAAGCCCTTCAGGTAATGGGGGACAGGACAGTTGAGCAAGGCAGGGCAGGAACAGAAAAGCACAGCCATGACAGTATTAAATCTTATATCAACATTTTTGACAATTTCAGACTATTCAATAAAGTGGTCTGAAACTACAGGCCTACCTCTCAGTGGGGAGAACTGGAATACTCTCTCAGAATGTTCCTTTAACCACAACAAGCAATATTAGATACCTCAGTATGGACATCTCCACTAATCTCTCAGACCTGTTAGCTCTTAACTTTACTCTGTTACTTCAATCAATTGAAGAAGACTTACCCGCTGGAACAACCTACCCTCGTCATTAATTGGCAGGATAGCAACATTAAAAATGTATACACTACCAAAAATAAACTGCATTTTCTCAGTGACGCCAGTTCAACCAACAGCTACATGATCCAATAACCAATAGCTTCTGCTGGAAGTGAGAGAAATCGAATTAAACTGACAACACTAATAAAAAAAACAAAAAAACAAAACAAAGACTGTGGCAGACTAGCAGCTCCAAACTTCAGACACTATCTGGCTAACCATCTTCAATTTATTACCAAATGTTGCAGCCAGACCAACAATTAAACCATACTTGGCTTGAAATAGAACAAACCGAATGTCAGGAATTATCAATATTTGATCTCCCATTTCCCTCTGAATCAATAAAAAAACAATTTCTTAAAAAAAATCCATTTATTGCAATGACTCTGACAGCCTGGTGGAAATTCAACAAACTCTCAGATTACACTCTATCCCAAAATACACAGATTTTCAGGTTCAGGTACAGACTGCTAGCATCCTTAGTCCTTTTGCCCCCCCTTTTTCCCTTGTTTTCCGTCCTCTCCTTTATCGCTGTAACTGCTATGCTAAACTAATATCGATAAGATCAATCTAATCATATTCTGTCAGACACATGTCAGCGTCTGTTTCTATGTCCACGTCCTGTCAGATACAGTCATTCATTTTTCATTCTTCAAGTTTCACGTGTGATGACTGGCCTCCTCGTGGAGAAGATCTGCTGATTGGTTGTTTAGCTGATCAAACATGCGGAAGAGGGGGATCAGCGGCAGCTATAAATGTATAACAAAAACACTGTGCTCCTGTCATTCTGAAGATCATCAATCAATCAACCAATCAAGTTACATTTTATATAGCGCTTTTCTAGCTGCCCCACTCAACAGCGTTACTGTAAGCGGTTCTTGAGAATTAATAAAGATTGACTCAGGAGGTGGAGAACCTGAACTCCACTTGCAGATCAGCTCTGTGTGGGACACATTGGCATGCAAATTCCCTGTGTTGCATGCCAAGCCTGCCAACAGCACAGCTTTAAAAAAAGAAAGAAAAAGAAAAAAAGGAATGAGAATAGTGCTGGGTGAAATGGAAAATATTATCATCATAGTAATCATAGGGAGTTTTACAGATATCAATATATAGCACAATATCTGCTTTTATATATACAGTGGTGTGAACAAGTGTTTGCCCCCTTCCTGATTTCTTATTTTTTTGCATGTTTGTCACATTTAAATGTTTCAGATCATCAAACAAATTTAAATATTAGACAAAGATAACACAAGTAAACACAAAATGCAGTTTTAAATGAAGGTTTTTATTATTAAGGGAAAAAAATCCAAAGCTACATGGCCCTGTGTGAAAAAGTGATTGCCCCCTAAACCTAATAACTGGTTGGGTCACCCTTAGCAGCAACAACTGCAATCAAGCGTTTGTGATAACTGGCAATGAGTCTTTTACAGTGCAGTGGAGGAATTTTGGCCCACTCATCTTTGCAGAATTGTTGTAATTCAGCCACATTGGAGGGTTTTCGAGCATGAAACACCTTTTTAAGGTCATGCCACAGCATCTCAATCGGATTCAGGTCAGGACTTTGACTGGGCCACTTCAAAGTCTTCATTTTGTTTTTCTTAAGCCATTCAGAGGTGGACTTGCTGGTGTGTTTTGGATCATTGTCCTGCTGCAGAACCCAAGTGCGCTTCAGCTTGAGGTCACGAACAGATGGCCGGACATTCTCCTTCAGGATTTTTTGGTAGACAGCAGAATTCATGGTCCCATTTACCACAGCAAGTCTTCCAGGTCCTGAAGCAGCAAAACAGCCCCAGACCATCACACTACCACCACCATATTTTACTGTTGGTATGATGTTCCTTTTCTGAAATGTTGTGTTACTTTTACGCCAGATGTAATGGGACACACACATTCCAAAAAGTTCAACTTTTGTCTCGTCAGTCCAGAGTATTTTCCCAAAAGTCTTGGGGATCATCAAGATGTTTTCTGGCAAAACTGAGACGAGCCTTTATGTTCTTTTTGCTCAGCAGTGGTTTTCGTCTTGGAACTCTGCCATGCAGGCCATTTTTTCCCAGTCTCTTTCTTATGGTGGAGTCATGAACACTGACCTTAACTAAGGCAAGTGAGGCCTGCAGTTCTTTGGATGTTGTTGTGGGGTCTTTTGTGGCCTCTTGGATGAGTCATCGCTGCGCTCTTGGGGTAATTTTGGTCGGCCAGCCACTCCTGGGAAGGTTCACCACTGTTCCATGTTTTCGCCATTTGTGGATAATGGCTCTCACTGTGGTTCCCTGGAGTCCCAAAGCTTTAGAAATGGCTTTATAACCTTTTCCAGACTGATAGATCTCAATTACTTTGTTTCTCATTTGTTCCTGAATTTCTTTGGATCGCAGCATGATATCTAGCTTTTGAGGATCTTTTGGTCTACTTCACTTTGTCAGGCAGGTCCTATTTAAGTGATTTCTTGATTGAGAAGAGGTGTGGCAGTAATCAGGCCTGGGTATGGCTAGAGAAATTGAACTCAGCTTTCCAAAGATGTGATAAACCACACTTAATTTATGTTTTAACAGGGGGGGGGGCAATCACTTTTTCACACAGGGCCATGTAGGTTTGGATTTTTCTTTTCCCTTAATAATAAAAACCTTCATTTAAAAACTGCATTTTGTATTTACTTGTGTTATCTTTGTCGAATATTTAAATTTGTTTGATGATCTGAAACATTTAAGTGTGACAAAAATGCAAAAAAATAAGAAATCAGGAAGGGGGCAAACACTTTTTCACACCACTGTATATATGCAAAAATACCAGCTGATGATCATTACATTGAACTGTTTGGTAAAGCATAATAGCAAGTCAAAAGTTTTCACATAATACTCAAATATTTCAAACCTCATGTTGTGATAACTTTTAGGTTTTAATTAATTATTAATGAATTAAGTTTCCTTTATTAATCCCCTTGGGGAAATTCAGCTACTGCAACTTAACCCATCCTAGAGGTGATCTGTGTAGCAAGGAGCAGTGGGCTGCTGCCTTCATGCTGCGCCGGGGGACCAACTCCAGTCCTGTTCCCATTGCCTCGGTCAGGGGCTCAGACAGGAGTATAAACCCTAACATGCATGCTTCTTTTGATGGTGGGGGAAACCGGAGCACCCGGAGAAAACTCACCGCAGACACGGGGAGAACATGCAAACTCCACACAGAGGATGACCTGGGATGACCCCCAAGGTTGGACAACCCCGGGATCGAACCCAGGACCTTCTTGCTGTGAGGAAACAGCGATAACCACTGGGCCGCCCAATTTAATTTAATTTATTCTCATTACCGTTAACTTAGACAATACAATTGTGCATCATGATATGATAATATCCGAATTTCATCCCGATTTAATACCATTGAATAATTACCCTGCCGTGTGATGGCCTGGCGGCCTGTCCAGGGTGTCTACCCGTCTGCCGCCCAATGACTGCTGGGATAGGATCCAGCATACCCATGACCCTGAGAGTAGGATAAGCGGTTCAGATAATGGATGGATGGATGGATGGATACATAATAAATATTAAAAGTATAGCAATTTTATTTTGCCTCATCTGGGAACGTCTGCTCTTCTTCCAAGACAGTCTTTAGAGCTACAGTAGCTTGTAAATAAATGCACGTGTCTTGTTGTTATGCTGTAAAAAAAACCAAACAAACAAAAAAACCTTGGTTGTCTTAGTGACAGCGATGTAAAATATGTTGCCAAAATCCTGGTCCGACGTCCAAGTTTTTTTTATTCTCCATGTTTCCCCCTTTTTTTTCTCCCCAGCCGATTACCCCACTCTTCCGAGCCGTCCCGGTCGCTGCTCCACCCCCTCTGCTGAGCCAGGGAGGGCTGCAGACTACCACATGTCTCCTCCGATACATGTGGAGTCGCCAGCCTCTTCTTTTCGCCTGACAGTAAGGAATTTCGCCAGGGGGACGTAGCACGTGGGAGGATCGCGCTATTCCCCCCAGTTCCCCTCCCCCCTGAACAGGCGCCCTGACCAACCAGAGGAGGCACTAGTGCAGCGACCAAGACACATACCCACATCCGGCTTCCCACCCGCAGACACGGCCAATTGTGTCTGTATGGACGCCCGACCAAGCCGGAGGTAACACGGGGATTCGAACCGGTGATCCCCGTGTTGGTAGGCAACGGAATAGACATACGCTACCCGGACGCCAAGTGTTTTAATGTCTACCTTACCCACTCTGCACCTATTCGACACCTATCCCTCCTGGAGGAAGGATCAGTTCTCTGGTGTCCCCCATGGGCTTTCTGTTTCTGTGTTTTTCCTCATCCAAATCGAGGGTCTAACTGGTTATCGTCCATTATCGTTTACTGTGTCTACCTGTTTTTCACTGTGTGAATGTAAAGCCCTCTCAGACTGTCACTGTGACTTAAGGCTATACAAACAAACTTGTCTTGACAAGCACCACATGGAAACTCATCCTCTTTATCACCTTGTTGCTTGAAAAATCATCCTCCCACAGATGACCAATCATTCAAGGCCTCTTAGTCTAGTCACAGCACGGATGGGTGGTATAGTTTTCAAATGAGTATATTGTCTATAGTATGATATGAAGGGCTTGTCTTTCCAGCCACGTGTGCAGCAGTCATCTTTTTTGCTCTTTGTCTGGTGTCCTGGAAAGATGCCGGTCTTTTGAAATGGATTCCACAGATTTCAGACCTTTATCTTTTTCACCACAGCGGAGCTGTCAGGAGTATTTCTCTGATATGGCTTTAATCAACCAATTGAAAAGATGAATCCTGCTTATGATAAAAAGGCTCTCACATGATGCAGTGCTCCTGAAGAGTGCTCCACCTTAGAGCCACTCACGATACTGGGAATATGACTGGACTGCCTTTTAATGTAGATGTATATGTATTTATCCAGGCCCTAGTCCGGCTGCTGCTCTTAAAAGCGCCGTTGGTGGACTAATTGGCGCTGCGGTGGCTTCTCCCTCTCACTATTGAAGAGTTATAAAGGCTTTTGCCTGCTGGGACAGACCATTTCTCACTGGATTTTTTTTCTTTTGTTTTAGAATTGGTTACATAGCAAATTGTCTTTACGCATGCTCAATAATCCAGGTAAGAAAATCACAGAAAGTTGAATCAGTTCATCTGGACAAAAATTTATTGCAGGGTATAGTCAAGGTATAGTCACTGGCTGTGACTATACCTCTAGCCCTATCTTGCTTGTAACTTTCCTGTAGAAGTATCATCATCATCGAGTACCTCCTTCTAGGTCCTTGCGGGAGGACGCCTGTACGTGACAGCTTTTTACGTGGAGTGGCTGACGCGCCTGCAGCCACCACACGGTCCTTGGTAGGGGGTGGCCAGAGTCCAATGGCATGGAGAACCAAGATTGGAGACCACCCTCTGTTGCAGCCTTCATCCGCCTTCAGTGCCATTGTGATCTGGAGACATCTTCCACCATTTCCGCCGTTGAGGTCTTTGTTGGATCACGCAGACCTAATACCCTGCCATTTATTATTTGGGCGCATATGTCACGTGTCTTCTGGTTCAGTCCAGTCAGTACTAATGTTCCTGTCTCCTTGTTCTGTCCTCGCTAAGCGCTGCCCCCATGAACGTGTACTCGGCTATACATATAGCTAAACACTCTCCTAATCAAGCAACACACTGACGTGTTGAATTTGGCAGTTTGATCAGTATAAGTGTGAAACTGGACAAAGAACGAGGATATACAAATTAAAAAGTTTCGCTACTGTACTAAACAACAAAGAACAAATAATGATGCATATGTGTTACTTTTATACCAATAAACAATGCAACTTACAGAGGACGCCATGTATAAACTATGAAGGAGAGGATTGCGTTGGATTGCAGCCAGCAGTAACATTACGGCCGTCTCCGGCAAGAGCTCGTGGGGAAGTGGAGCACTTCCTGTTTCCGGGCCGGGGTTAACAAGAGGAACTACTCAGAGCCACCACCAAGGGGTGGCAAATACAAAACAAATCTGGTTCCGTCACACTCCTAATTTAGTTCAGCAAGCTATTTTCCGCAGTTATTGTTTCCCACAGTTTCAGTCAGTCATTACCTTTATCACTTTCTGTTGTTTTTCCTGTTTTATTTTGAAGTTCTCACGTGTTTTGTCGGGTCAGTTCCTGTCCCTGGTTTGGTCTTCAGTCAGCTCCGTGGATCCCACACCTGCTGCCACTCACCTTGTCAGTCACAGCTTTTAAACCATGCCGGATCAACACTCCTTGCCTGATTATCTCGCCAAGACGTCTCTTTGTTGTGAAGCTTGTCTTGTTTAATATTTTACTCTTTGGCCTGCTTTTTGCCATGTGGGTTCTGTCAAGCTCCTGGTTAAATTCACCCGATTTATTGCCTCTGATTTTGCCTCAGCTGGGCCCATACCTTTGCTTTGATTTTTCCCCCTTTTTGTGTTTAGCTGGACTACATATCTCTCCCTTTGTTTTTGCTACCTATGTTTTGTGACATCCTGCAGTTACTTCTAATTTCATTAAACAGCCACCAAGTCTTCCTCTTTTGTCTACCCAGTCTGCTTTTGGGTCCTCAGCTTCTACTTGCCCTACTGACCCCAACTGTATATGCATTCATATAGCAAGTTTCTTAAAACAGGGTGGGCCTATTTGATAGTGTCTCAGCAGGTCACATTAAGATGAAATATCTTAAAAAATAAAAATCTCAAAAAATGCCTCGTTATTGATCTAATTAGACAAAAACCAAGAATTATTGTCTATACAAGATTTTTCTGCTTGCTAGCATTTTGGTTTAGCATTATGTGAAGGAGAAGCAGGACTCAGGAGAAAAGTTCTTGAGAGTCTGCTAGCCTCAAAGGCATTTTTGTCAGCTATGTATATTGAAGACCAACAGGGGGCCCAGCAGTTTGTCACAGTGGTCACGCCATGTCGCCTTGTGACGGATGGAGGACAGTTGTACACCTTCTCCCTGCTGTGAGCCATCTCACCTGACTCATTTGCGTGACCTTGGTGGCGTTCTGGCGGGTATGTGGGTGTGAACATCCTCGACGCTCACTAATCCACTCTCTGAGAATTTCCCACCACCGGCTCTTCGAGGCCTCATTACAAGGTTGTGTTTGTCTGTGTTTGTCCCAAGATGTGCAGGATGCCTGCCATGCAAATGCAAGACAAAGAGAAATATTGTTAATTTAGAGTTATGCACAAGTCAGGGCTTATGTATCACTGCAGCGTGGTAGCAACAAAACTGATCTAGAATAAAAACTGTCTTTAGTCTGTCGGTCAAAGGTGGCTATATGATTCAAAGATTTACTTAAAGAAATCTTGGTGGCTTACTGCCATGACTTTTGATAAAGTGGCAATAATAATAAAAAAAATCTCTCTGGTATTATGATGGTAGAAAGCTTGAATTTGCCATACTGGAGTCATGTTCTAAAAAGCTGTACTGTGTTGTGTCCCAAAACTACATCCATTATGAGAGAGAGAGTGTTCGGAAACAGCCTGCGTCCCAGCAGACAAGCACGTTAATTATCTTGATGTTAGCTGTCTTTACTCGGGCATATGGCACATTAAGATTAAATATGCATGCCTTGGTCTGACACTTACCCTGTGGTGTGTTAAGATGCCGACACCTGTTTGTTTGGCAAGAATAAGCAAATTAGGATGAAAAACTGGGCAAAGTGCATCGGTGATGATAGGTGGACAGTTGAACTTTTTTTGTCGTTTTAGCTTCATTGCCCCCAAGTCAGACTTATCTGTATTCACACGTCAATAATTCAACTGTTTTCTGACAGAATATCGTGGCTCACTGCAGGAGACAGTTGGAAACCATTTAAAGCTCTCAGCTGTGTCCTATGGGCTGTGCACTGGTAAAGAACTTGTTCAGGTTGAGAAACGCAGGCGTAAAAAAGTATTCACTCGCAGCGTGACACAAATACTCTTGTGGTGCATCGACTGAAGAAAAAGGGGCCATCAAGTGTTGCTGCAGATCCCCTGCTCTGCCTGCATCAGTGATGGGAGCGGAGGCCTTGTATGCCCTAACCCCCGCCCCCCCGGGGTGAAGGCTTCTTTCTCCAGGTAGTGTCTTGACATCTCCCCTCTGCAGCTTCAGAGCCGGCTAATATAAGCAGTCGAGTTTGGGGAGACGAGGCCCTGCTGGGAACTTGGAAGCACAGGAAGCACAGAGATGTATGTTTTTTAAAAGAGGTTTTCAGTTGTAATTACTTCATCGGGGGACCAGCTGCTGTGGTATGCTGAGTATATCGTACTGTATGAATTTGGACATCAACTTTCATAGACTCTACTCAGAGAGCCATGCAAATTAAAAGTGCTTCAAATTTACCCCCCCAAATCAGATTACCAAATGTAATTATTAATATCATTATTATTTTGAAGTTCATTTAAATAAAGAACAATCGTTCTTGTTCCAACATTCATTTGTCCAAAATGATTATTTCTTAAAAGTGAAAAAAAAAAAGTTCCTGCTTTTCTTTCAGCAGACACAGCATCAATGGAGCTGTTATGGAAGAAATTGTATATGTGTGTGTGGGTGTGTGGGGGGGGGTAAATTAAAATAAATCAAATAACTCCAATCATTTCAACAAACTATTTGATCCAGATCTGATATCCAGTTTAAATAAGAAAAAAAGTCGTCAGCCTTAATTAGTATCTGGATAATCTCACATATCAAGGCATGGCAGGTACAAAACAGATCTGTCTAGCACCCCATTGTTTGGACAGTTTGGTCGCATGAAAGTTGTAAAACGGAGGCATTTGTGTATTCCTATTTAAATTCCCTAAGCAAAGATTAGCTAAGATTGAGGTCAAGACCACTTGTCATCTATCCGTCCTCATACACACGCAAGTCACTCCAATCAGCATTGCTCAAACAAATCATCTAGACCAGCAAATGCAGAAATAAAACACGGCACAAGGAAAATCAAATAAGATTGGGGTGGGCAAACTATTGCCGCAATGGCAAATACTTTGGAAAACAAACACTGACACCAAATCCGTTCTGACAACAAGGCAAGGATGTATGCTGCCCTTTGACTTCCCGGGGTCGATGAAACCTTTGTAATGCAGGCTTCCTTGGGAATTGGCTCTGAATGCATATTACAAAAACACTCCCAGGTCTTCTCTCCCTCTTGCACATCATATCCCACAGTATCTGCTTGACGAAACATATGGGAACGTTAACGCTGTTGACCCTGCGTGCGTTTTGAGGTGACTGTGCAAACCATTAAAAGGTGTGAGACATGAGGAACTTTGCTGATACCGTTGATTCCTTCTGTGTATGTGAAACCACAAGCCGCTCCAGTCTCCGTGCTCGTGTCGCCAGAACATAGCTTTCTGGATTAACTGCACCCGAAAGGAGGCCTCTAAAATGTTCAAGGTACAATCTGCAATGGCACGCGCCCCCTCAGCTATGGGAGGTACTTTGACAACATGAGCGCTCTGCTGACGACAAGAAATATCACGTGTTTCGCCACCGGGGTCACACATTGTGCATATTTGTCTGAAAAATGGAGACAACGGAAAACCCCGAAATGACTGAAAGCTGTGTGCGTCAGCTGTGGACTGTACCTTTAATGAAGTCAAGCATAAACTTAGCACAAAAAGTAAGGAAATTTGTGTTTGGTGGATTATTTCTTAGTTGTAACAATGCTTCTTGGCAATAAATCTTATATCAGGCAGCTTATTTTCAGCACCTGAGGTACCAGAAGCTCAAAACAAGAGTCAATAGCAACAGCAAAATAAACTGTTTGGCATTGGCAGAGAAGATTTGGCAAATTTTTCATGGGCGCAACCCACATACTCAGCTTTGCTGCTCATCCCACAAATGCATGTTCCTTACAAACGTGGCACAATTTAAAAGGGAAATAAACAGGCTTTCCAACGGTATAAGATTCATTGTCAAGAAGCATTGTTACAACAAAGAAATAATCTACCAAACACAAATTTCCTTATTTTTTGTGCTAAGTATATTTTACTGTGACACTTGTTTGAGAAATTAGCATCATCTTCTAAACCGAGTCTTACAATGACATTTTTGCGATTTGTTTTTATGGGTTTGATTTTTGCCTGCCCTCATTTTTGATTCTGACACTGATTTTGTGCTTTTCCTCATGCTTTAATTTTCATTCAGTTTTTGTATGCCCAGTTTCTATCTCTTTTTATACATTAAATCACTCTCTTGTCTATGTCTATGTAAATTACTTATAATACTAGTACTCCCATCATCTACTGCTACTACTACCACTAACACAACTTTTATTACAAATAAATGATAATAATAATAATATCAAGTTGTTGTTGTTGTTGTTTCTATTCTGATGTTTTTGTTGTTGAACCTGGGGGGGTCTTCATTTCTTCCTCAACACTTGCGTTAGAGAACACTAAAATGAAATTAACCCCTTGACAGCTTTAATGTTAACTGTGTTCAAATCACCCCCGTATATTGGATGTGATCTCTTTAGAAATGCCCCTGTGCCCACTGCTGTAATTACAGCTGCTTAACTTCCTTGCAATGTGCAAATAAAGCAGTCTTGATTGCTTGTAATGATTATAATTTTCCACTTAACTAAACCAGTAATCAACTTTTCAGAAGTTTTTTTTTTACCCAGTAAAACACTATGGTTTTAAGACTCTCAAGATTATCACGATTCTCTGTCTATCAGAATAAACAGGAAGCATTTGAAGAAAATCAATATGGTTCAAACTCGGACTTGTGGAAATAGTGCAAAAATAAGCCCCTAAACGTCATGCAGCTGTGGTGAACCACTAGGGTGTATCACCAAACTCCAACCAATTTGACTTGCTGGTGTATCACAACATTGAGTGAATGTCATAACATTTCTGCTCAAAGAAAAAAAAAACTGAAACAAGAGTAAAAATCAGCCTATCTTACAGTAGCCCACTTACGGTTTGAGGACAAAAAATGATGACCTATGTCTGCATCCCACTGGGTCGTTTAAGCCGAATTAAATGACGATAGCTGCACTCACACATCAGCTTAATGTTGGGGATTTTATCGTGCGCTCAACCCCCTGATGAGTTTTTAATATGTTCAGACTCTGGGAGATGGCTAACATGGAGGTGAGGCCTGATTGCAACAGTACCGGATGCTGAGTAAGCCTACTGAGGACCACATTCTTCACTTGCAGCATTTGGACACATGCACTTTCTGGAACATAATCTCTCTGCAGATTTCTCATGAATAATCCTGTGCCTTTCAAGGCCCCCTTTAAAAATGGGCAATAACATTTGTCCCTTATCTGGATTTTAATTACATTACATTTACACCTGCCATGCAACAAAATACAGATAACCATGTGCTATACTTCTTCCTGTATTATTTAACATTTTAAAAGGAAATCCACATGATGTTGCGCTATTGACAACATTCATCAAGTGGTGCTGTTATTTACAGTGATACTGTAAATAATATATTTATAACATATATAAATGTAAATTATATTTATCAGTGTTTTTCAGTCAAGGAAGAAGCTACCATAGACACTTGTACAAATGTACCATAGTCAACTGTAGAGAAGGGGGAAGTTTGCTTCAGCTGTTCACATCTCAGCTCTCAGTGCCTCCGTTGTCCAGAGGACTATTTGGATGCAGAAAACAAGTCAAGACTAGTGGGAAGAATACTAATTGAGACATTAGTATTGTTTGCATTGAGGTAACGCTTGTAAGCTTCCCACCACTCATCCATCTGTGTCTGTACACACATGAAAACGTGTTATTTCTGCTTCGGTAGAGGTGGATGTGGACTTCACATCTTGTTGAAATGTGGTGTGGTCACAATGCTTTACTGACCATAAACTGTCCTCGGTGCATCTAGTACACTGTATTTCTTATATGGTTATTAGATTGCAATCCAATAGCTGTACTATGTAAGTTCTTGGATTTAATCTCAATTAAAATCCTTTCATTAGGAAAAAAAATTCTAAGGTGGAAGGATGAACTTCAAATGTATTAATTTCTCTTTTGGTTTGTTGTTACCCTCATATATACATACGTATATATATATGGGGACTCGAGACTCGATATGGTCGAGTCACTAAACCTCGAGTCCGAGTCAAGTCTCGAGTCCCCAGTGTTCGAGTCTGAGTCCCCAAAGAAGAATCCGAATCGAGTCCCCATTATCTGAGTCCGAGTCATCAAGGTTGAGTCTGAGTCGAGTTCCAAGATGGGCTCCAGTGCTCCACTCTGGCACCGTAAGAAAGCTGACATACAAATAAAAAAGGTCTACATTAAACATAAATTACACAGCTGCCACCATTTCAAAGGGAGTTTATTTACTTTGTGACACAATAGCTAAACAAAAAACTAGCAAAAACAAAAAGTCTTTATCAGTCAACAAGTCCGAGTCCTCATCTCCAGCTTCCGAGTCCGAATGCAGTCAATGCTGAGTCCAAGTCCAAGTCCGAGTCACCAGTGCTCAAGTCCAAGTCGAGTCACGAGTCCTGAACACACACACACATTAGTGCTGTCAAAATTAACATGATATTAATGTGGTAACTTTTGCGTTTAATTTAAAATATTTAACGCGTTAGAAAATTAACGTAATCAACGCAGCTGCATTTTTTCTACTCCCTCAGACGGCTGTGCGAGTTTCCCAGGCGTATCGGGGAATTTGGTTGTGTCAGGAGTGATTTGCGACAGAAGGATACCATCCATCCATCCATCCATCCATTATCTGAACCGCTTATCCTGCTCTCAGGGTCGCGGGGATGCTGGAGCCTACCCCAGCAGTCATTGGGCGGCAGGCGGGGAGACACCGTGGACAGGCCGCCAGGCCATCACAGCCCCCCCCCCCCCACACACACACACATTCATTCCTAGGGACAATTTAATACGGCCAGTTCACCTGATTCACATGTATTTGGACTGTAGGAGGAAACTGGAGCACCCGGAGGAAACCCACGCAGACATGGGAAGAACATGCAAACTCCACACAGGACGACCCGGGATGACCCACCAGGGTTGGACTACCCCAGGGCTCGAACCCAGGAAGAAGGGTACCAGCAAGAGTTAAAGGGAAGGTTTACAAGATGGTTGTGAGACCAGCTATGTTATATGGTTTGGAGACACTGGCACTGACGAAAAGACAGGAGGTGGAGCTGGAGGTGGGATTTTCATTGGGAGTGACGAAGAAGGACAGGATTAGGAACGACTATATTAGAGGGACAGCTCAGGTTGGACTGTTTGGAGACAAAGCAAGAGAGGCAAGATTGAGATGGTTTGGACATGAGTGGAGGAGAGATGCTGGGTATATTGGGAGAAGGATGTTGAATATGGAGCTGCCAGGGAAAAGGAAAAGAGGAAGGCCAAAGTTAATTTTATGGATGTGGTGAGGGAAGACATGCAGGTGGGTGGTTTGACAGAGGAAGATGTAAAGGACAGGAAGAGATGGAAATGGATGATCCGCTGTGGCGACCCCTAACGGGAGCAGCCAAGAGTAGTAGTAGTAGTAGTAGTAGTAGATAGTGCTAATACAGTCTCATGTCAATTCGTAACTTGTAATACTGATCTGTATCTCTAATTCTCATAATGAGAGTTGTCTTTCTGCTCCTCGCTGGACCTGTTACAGTGCCTAACCTTCATCTCCACTTTCTAAAGCAGTAAACTTTATTGGTTCCCAGCCTTAATCCCCTCAAGGAGAATATCACATATTCTACTGTGCTGTGCCACTGGGGTTCATATGGCGTTCTGTGACGTGCCAGTATGAGCACATAATGAACATTTTGAATTCACGACACTTTAAAATTCAACTGGCACTCGAACATGGAACACATTTTTTGTTGTTAACGATGATTTATATTAGTGCACATAAGAAATTATTGCTTTCTAAGCTGACATCTAATTTTAATGGCCTTGATGGTTTTGAATTTCAACTGGCACTTTAACATAGAGGCTTGGGTTTTGTTATTATTTCAGTTAGTGCTTATAAGAACTGTGCCTTTCAAGCTGACAGTCAGTTTTGATGGCCTTGATGGTTTTATTGGAAATCTGTGCTTCAGAGGAGAGAATCTGTGTTCAAAAGTTAAAAAGATGCTATTAAACAATACCATTTCAATATAAATATACTTTTGTGTTGATTCTACATTAATTCTGTGATTTTACATTTAAACATTAATTATTTCAAGCTTCAGACTTAAGAAGAAAAAAGCGATTAATCACAATTAATCACAGCAAATTGTGTGATTAATTAGTTATTTTTTAAATCAATCCACAGCACGCACGCACGCACGCACACACGCACGCACGCACACACACACACGTGTGCGTATATATATATATATATATATATATATATATATATATATATATATATATATATATTTCCATCCATCCATTACCCAAACCGCTTGTCCTGCTCTCATGGGCGTGGGGATGCTGGAGCCTATCCCAGCAGTCATTGGGTGGCAGGCGGGGAGACATCCCGGACAGGCCACCAGGCCATCACATAGCCATATATTTATTTATTTATCTATTTATTTACTGGGGTGCAAAATGGCTCTTCTTGTATAGGTTGAGACCCTCCCATGCCCTATAAATGTTCAGACCTGGCTAAAATTGATGAGAAAGCCATTGAATACAGACAATTTTAGCGCTAACACCAAGTATAACAATGGAGAAATCAGGGTAGTTAGTTACAGCTTTCAGGGAAAAGCAATGGAAGTTAAGGAGGAAATTGCTATCAGCTATGGGCCTTTGTACCTGTAATTGTGATCAAATCGGTTGTCTTCTTCACAAAAAAAGAAAACTTCTGTTGTCAGGCGTATGTACAAGAGAGTGAGAATCTTTTTGGTCACATAATGCACCCTGATGCCCATTTTGGCCTACAGCTTGCTAGTTGGCTAGTACAGACATGGGTACCACTACACTCCATTCCTGGAGCCAGATATTATTAGACTGCCATTATTACATTGCCTGCTGATAAAAAGCCACCATAGTCACTATGTACTCCTCCTCAGTTCACACAAGATCAGGGTATACTTTGATATCCTACTTCATTGACTTTCTCTTGACTTGCAGCCAGGGCTGCCCATATGGGGGGGGGGGAAGCTTTCTGGGACCCAGCTGCTAGGAGGGGCCCATGGACACCAGCAACACTCATGTTCACCCTAAATATATAAGCAATGACAATGGCAATGCCTGCTATTGAGTGTGAACTGTCCTGATACTCCTGGACCTGTCAGCTGCGTTCGACACAGTGAACCACCAGATCCTCCTCTCTACCCTCGAGGGGCTGGGTGTCACAGGCTCTGCACTCTCAATGTTTGCAACCTACCTGACGGGTTGCTGCTACCAGGTGACATGGAGGGGATCTGTGTCGGAGCCTCGCAGACTGACTACAGGCGTTCCACAGGGTTCGGTTCTGGGTCCTCTCCTTTTCTCCCTGTACACAACATCCCTGGGTTCTGTTATTCGCTCGCATGACTTCTCTTACCATTGTTATGCCGATGACACCCAGCTGATCTTGTCCTTTCCTCCCTCTGGCACACAAGTAGAGACACGCATTGCTGCGTGCTTGACTGACATCTCGGAGTGGATGGTGACACACCACCTGAAGCTCAATCTGGACAAGACAGAGCTGATGTTCCTCCCAGGGAAAGGTTGCCCGCACCGAGACCTGGCCCTCACCATTGACAACACCGTGGTGACGTCAACTCGGACTGTGAGGAATCTGGGTGTGATCCTGGATGACCAACTGTCATTTGCTGAAAACCTTGCATCAGTTGCTCGCTCCTGCAGATTTCTCCTGTATAACATCAGGAGGATTTGCCCATTCCTCACCGACGAGATGGCACAGGTGCTCATCCAGGCTCTGGTCATCTCCCGGCTGGACTATGGCAACTCCCTCCTTGCTGGTGCCCTGGTGTCGGCCATCAGACCTCTGGAGCTTGTTCAGAAAGCTGCAGCTCGTCTGGTGTTCAACCACCCTAAGTTCTCCACACAACTCCCCTTCTCATGTCCCTACACTGGCTCCCAGTAGCTGCTCGCATCCAGTTTAAGACTCTGGTGCTAGTCTACAGGGCAGTGAAAGGAACAGCCCCTTCCTATCTCCAGGACATGGTCAAGCCCTGCACCCCCGCCCGACCACTTCACTCAGCTGCCTTGGGACACCTGGTTGCCCCGTCGCTCAGAGGCCCTTGCTGCCAATCGACCCGGTCACGGCTCTTTTCTGTCCTGGCCACACAGTGGTGGAATGAACTCCCCACTGATGTCAGGAGAGCGGAGTCGCTGCCCATCTTTCGGCGCAGGTTGAAAACTCACCTCTTTAAGAACTACTACCCTGTTACTTGTTCTTAGCACTTATTGTATTCACTCATTAAAAAAAAACTCTTTCTTGCACTTTTACTTTAGCACTGGTTTTACTCATAGATGCTCGTTTACATACACTTATGACCTCTGGTGACTAGTAGTTCTCCTGATTTCCTACGTTAAAATGCACTTATTGTAAGTTGCTTTGGATAAAAGCGTCAGCTAAATGACTGTAATGTAATATAACTGGTTAAACAGATCAACTTTAAAGACATTATAAAGGACTTTGCATCCAGTAAGACAGAGAAGATTGCTGTATAATAGGCAAAAATGAAGCCATAAGGTAATAAATAGCATTTTCTACTTAGAAATGTGTGGTGTAAGTGTGGCAGACCTTTGTTGACCTTGGTGTGTTTAAGTCTCCCAGAAAGTTGAATCAGTTCATCTGGACTCAACATTTATTAGGAGATACGTTTCATCACTCATCTAAGTGACTTCGTCAATCTCAGCTGACTGCAGGTATCCCCAACCTTATAAACAGCACAGTTGCATAATGACCGAAACCACTGATCGGTTTCATATGCAAATTGTTGTGACCATTAACTAGAGTTACAGTGGCCATGTGTACTATATGTGTTGGTTTACAGTAAACATCAACAATCAAATGTCCCCATCATTAATAACAATTTCGCAGTCAAGGACATCTAACCGGTAATTTTTTGCCCCTCCCTGGTGTCTACCACAGATCTGAACCCATGGCTTGGTGGTGTCTCTGGATAAGACATCAGAGCACCCTTTACCACTTCTTCCATATACAAGTTGGCCGTTATAGGTTAAATTGGGGAACCCATAGTACACCCATATTTCTGTCTATAGTACTGTGTGCTGAATGTGAAGTATGTGGACTGAAGACACAACTTCAGGAGCAGACAAAACTAGTCAGTTTTAAGGGTGGTCCTATTGCAGAGGGTGGGGTTGTCCTGTAATTTCATATGGACTACCTCCACTGCTTCATCAACAGGAACATGAAGAGGGACTTAATATCTTAAGAGACCATTGTTTCATTCGCCTCTATACTGATGTCCCTCACCTTACCCACAAGAAACGTACAGATGTTATAGGTCACTGAGTCAATCATAAAAACAATAGGCCGTAATGGCTCATCCTCTTTATGTATCTTAGGTAACCCATATAGACTAGGTGTACCTTCCCTTGGGTATAATCTGTGATACAAAATTCTGTCAATAACATTGTCCTGTTCTAACAGCTTCAGACAGACCGTCTATCACTTTTTTTCTTGTAACCACTGCTTGAATCTTGTTTCTGGGGCTCATAAGTATTTATATCACTAAGTAACGTCATAACTTTCTCACGATAGTCTGTCTGGTTTAATTAAACAGTGCATCTGCCTTTGTTTGGCATAGTTTGGCATACCTGCCAACACTCCCGATTCTAGCGGGAGTCTCCCTATTTTTAACCCTTTCTCCCGCTAATCTCCCGAATTCATAGTGATACAAATCAAATGGGTGTTTCTCAGTTTCTGTGGGGGATATGTGTCGTGGTACATGGCAACCCAACGCGGGGGTAAAGGTGAGCATGCGCAAACGAGCCTGCCTGACGTTCAAGTCCTCAGTTTGCCGCTGAAAATGTCTGAAGCCAAAAAGAAGAAATACGCTTTTAAATGTCAGTCCACTTGGACAGACACCTTCCCGTTTCTAACAGCGAGCCGCATCAGCAAACACCAAGCGTTTTGTAAGCTATGTCGGGCCGACTTTAGCATAGAACACGGTGGTAAACATGGCGTTAGGAAACATGCTAACTCTCGCTCTCTCTCGCGCTCTCTCAATTCAATTCAGTTTCAATTTAAAGGGCTTTATTGGCATGGGAAACATATGTTTACATTGCCAAAGCAGGTGTCAAATAAAATAATAATAGAAAAAGTATGTAAAAATAAAGTGGGTACATTAAGGTATATACAATTAAAGCTATAGAATAAGCTATATCTAAAGAATATGTACATGTGCAAACCGGGCTGGGTATATACAGTGAGCATTTATGTACATGTCTATGTGTCAGACGTCAGCACAGTGCAGGAATATAGTAATACCCCCCCCTCTCTCCCCTCTGGTGGACGGATGGGGTGGTGGGAGTCAGTTGAATTCTTACAATGTTTGCACTTGGTGATATTTCTTGTGATGTAAATTTTAGATGTTGACTTTTGATCGCTTGTTTGTACATCTTGTATGTTTTTTTTTAAGAAAATGTATCTTACTGTGAGCTATGAATTTAAGACTAAGTAAAAGTAATTTTACTTTCACATCCTTGTATTTATTGTATTGATCTGTGGTGTAGGATTATATGGGGGCCGGGGCGTTGAGGGTGGGCCATTTGCCGATACCCCAGAAACTCTCCCTCTTTTCCAGAGCCCAATGTTGGCAGGTATGTTGTTTGGGTGCCTTTGACGGTGGTCAGATTGGTAATTTTCCGTGTTAATACCCCCCCCCCCCGATTATTGACAATGTCCCTCTAAAAACGTTGCCCTGGAACTGGGGTTGGTTTCCATGTGTTGATAATATCGCCCTAACACCAGTACTGAATAGTTGTAGTTACCGGAGGGCTCCAGCAGGGGAAGTGTAGCGCAGTTGAGCTACGTTGAAGGACACTTATTTTCCTGCCCCCAGTCGTCGCAGACGTGACCAGAGGAAGCGTGCGGCCGTGTATCGAATAACAAATACTCCCTTTTCAGGTATGAGTCCCTTCAGATAAACAGTTCATGTTCACAGCTGTGTTAGTAGAAAGTGTGTATGTACTACGGAAAGTATCGGTATTATGGTATGCCCGTGTATTGTGAAGTTAATTACATGACGGCGCATAAGCTAACGATGCTAACTTCGTGAAATGCTAACGACGATGACGCAGCTAACCATGCTAACCTCATGTAATGCTAACCGCGCTGTCGTCTATAGCAGGGGTCTCCAACCCTTTTTTTTGCACCGCGTACCGGTTTAATATTGACAATATTCTGGCGGACCGGGGGAGGGTTAATAACGACCCGGATATAGATTAGGTTTATAAATCAACCATATCATAACATTTAAAGTAACATTTGGATGTTAAACACACAGCACATATTTTCCTCGCATTACTCATATATTTTCGTAATGTGTGTGTGTGTGGTGTTAGTGTGTGTGTGTGTGTGTGTGTGTGTGTGTGTGTGTTAGTTAGTGTAGATAGCGGGACCGAAAACTAAAGCATTTATGATCCTAATTATTTTTGGAGGTGGTAGGTATTGTCTCAGAGAGTACGGGGAAAATCACAGAAAATTAAAATTATGCATAATTATGCATAAATATGCAAAATATGCATTTTTCTAAAAATGGCTAAAAACCACTTTTCTCGGCATTTCAGATGATTCTGAGCATTTGGGGGGAGGGAGTTGGAGTGGGGGGGGGTTTAGGGGCAGGGGGAAGGTGGTTAGCTGGCAGGATGAAGAGGAGGGAGATTTAGACGGGTAGATAATCAAACCGTTACATTGTAGCGGGGTTCTTCTAGTAACATACATATTGTAACGATCACGGATGAATAGGCTCGGTAGGCCTTGGCTGACGGGTCGGACCCTTTAGTCGTTGTCACCCGCGGTGCGGAATACACGAGTTCGCGCCCCGGCTGTGACGGTCTGGCCGGGGACGCCCTTCCCGAAGGAAGGGGTCAATGTCACCATCACGGATGAATAGGCTCGGTAGCCATTGGCTAACGGGTCGGACCCTTTAATCGCATGGTTAACGTAGTCACCCGAGGTGCGGGAGACCTGGCTTGCGGCGGTTCCTCGACTGCCCCCCGCCCCGAATTTGCTACAACATTGCAACTCACCAATTTCATCTGTTCTTGAAACTGTGGTAACTGAAAGAGGAACCTTTGTCACCTTGTTAGCTGCAGCTTCCGCCAACTGTTTACGGCACACGTCCTTGGCAGCAGGCAGAATCAATTCATCGCCGATAGTGAAAGGCATCTTAGCCTTAGCAATACGACTAGCCACTAAGTACGACGCTCTCAGAGCAGATGCGTTACGTTTCGTTTTCCATTACATGACCCGGTGGTGACTCTCAGCAACCCTACCAGCACTTGCTTCTGTCCTACTTGCTGCATTGCTCGCAAGGTGCCGGAGCAGTTTTGAGGGCTTCATTGCCTCATTAGACAGCTTGTCACCACATATCACACGTAGGGGGGGCTCGGAGCATGCGAGTCACCGGTCGCAATAAAGCTGTATTTTAGGTACGTCTCGTATTCTTTTTTTTTTTTTTTTTTGCTGTCTCGGCCTCTGCTGTCTCTGCGTTATCACCGTCATTAGACTTTTTACCTCCCCTACCTCCTCAGAGGAAACTCTCAAGCGAGCGACGTTTTTTTTTTTTTACCGGTGCTCATGGGAGCTAACTAGCTGCTAGTTGTGAGTTGACTGAGTGCGTCTGAGTTTTGAAGTTAGTTACCATTGGTCTACCGAATTTTTTTTCCCCAAAAAAACCCCTTTTATTTACAACAAACTGTCATACAGAGGAAAAAACATTTTTTTACAGACAAGGGGAGTTCAAAGTCCACTCATTTTAACTCCTCTCAGAGTTCAAATAAAATGTACTTTCTTTAGAATATCAAAAGTCTTTATAGCTTTTTTTGTTTTTTTTTACATTTTCCTTTAAGGTGCCATACGGCTGGAGTTCAACAACAAATCGATGAAAGGAGGATTTAGAGTCAGACCATTTAGATTTGTGGATGTGGAATTTACCATAAAACACAAAATATAACATCACATCAAATACATTAATCTGTACATTAGTACCAATTTTTCCATTTATGTCTTGCATATCAATCCAAAATAACTTTGAATGGGCACAGTGAAAAAACAAATGAAATATAGTTTATCTGAATTACAAAAAACGCAAGTATATTGTGGCAGGAATGAGGAAAAACACAGGAGACCAAGGCGAGTTTGATGTTTATTCCTCAACTCCAAAAACCAACTGCAGCAGGAACAACCCTGCACCGGCGAGCCCAGGAACGTAAACCATGCCCCCAGCTCACAGTCCTGCTGGGTGAGAGGCATAGCCCCTAGTGTCCGCCACAATATTCCATATTTAGCTTAAATCTTTCCAAGACTTCTTTGGCAGGGTAAATTCGATGTAAGATCTTGAAGGATACTTCTTTCACTTTGTTATAAATACAATAATTGTTTAGAATACAGCAAGCTTTTTTCCACTGTAAATCCTTGCCACCTGACTGAGTAATAAAATTCCATCATTGTACACACTTAAAATATCTGTTTCAAATTAAAAGCCCTCTAGCGTTACACGGTCCCGGGCTCTTATTTGAATATTGTATATCATATTGTTTCCTTGTGGCCCGGTAGCAAATGCTTTGTGGCCCAATGCCGGTCCGTGGCCCGGTGGTTGGGGACCCCTGGATAGAATACTGTGGAGGGAAAACCATACAGTGGACACTATGGTTTTGTAGACTATTCTGTATGTATGTTTGCCGAAATGTCTGTGTTATTAATTCAGTGGACTTGTTAGTGATGTAGCTTATAAAGTATGAGTTAGTGTTACCAGTACAATATAAATGAGCTGAGTTATCGCAGTTTAGTTTGTGAATTGCTGCAGTATGTTTTGATTGTATGTTGTTGCTGTATTAAGATTTCAGTCATTACAGACGTGACCAGAGGAAAGTTTGTGTCCGTGTAGCTGTAATACCAAATACTCCCTTTTCAGGGCTTTTACATTTGGAGGCACTGCTGTGATGAGAGAAGTGAGGCTGGTATCCCCAAACTAAGAAAGACACATCAACCATCCCATAAAAGAAACCCAGGTGGCAGAGAGTGAAAGCTTAGCCAAGGAAAGTGTGCATCCCGTGCCTGCGAAATGTCCACTAGGGGTGAGCAAAGTCCGCGGTAAGAGGCAAAACACTATTCCACAGCTCTGCTTGTCAGTAATGCCCCTTTTCAACTACATAGTACCGGCTCAACTCACTCGACTCGCCAGTTTTTCATTTTCCATTACTGGAAAGTACTGGCATTTGGTACCACCTTTGTCAAGGTTCCAAAAAAACTGGAGCGGGTACCAAAATCAATGCAGACCTCTGATTGGTCAGAGAAACGCATCACTGCGTCATTTTGCGTCACTACATCATCAATGCGCGCATGGGATATCACCCGGCATTTTTAAATACTGAAGTGGTCGAAGCGGAGTTGTCTTAAAATTACATTTTGAAATTGAAAAAAAAAAACGAAGAGCTGAAAATCCACGCCATGGTCTGTCGAGTAATGGAAAATGACACAGAAGCGAGTCGAGCTGAGCCAGTACCATGTAGTGGAAAAGGGGCAGTACCTGCCAAGATGGATTCAGATGTTGAGAATCTCCAGTTTGAGATCAAAGGACTTCTTTTTCAGCTTACCACAGGCCAGTTGATGCAAATAAGTGATTTTCTTGAAATCTCAGGAACAAACAGAAAAAATAGTTGGCAAAACTCGTAATGCTCTTGTTTCACATATCCACCATATTGAACCATGATGAACTGAGTGAACTTGAAGATGAAGGCATGTCAGAACTATTGAGTCTTATAGACATGATAAGGGCCCTGCAAGAGGCTAGCAAAAACAACATACCAGAAAAATAAGATAATGAAGAACACGAGAAATTTAAAAAAAAGAGAGAACTAGAGCAACTGAAACTTATGGCGCAACAGAAGGAGAGTGAAATGCAAGGACTAGCTAACAGGAACATAAAGAGTAGCATCCACAATGACAAGGTACTAGTCCACACAGCCCCTGCCTATGTAAGTAGCCCACTGTGGCGAAAAGACTACAAAATCTTGGGTCAGATTGGTGAACCAGGACAAAAGGACAGACTTACATTCTCCAGCTTGGCTCACCAAATTGAGAAAGGCCTTAGTAGAGGTTACCATGAATTAGAGGTAGTGGATACTGTTATCAGAGCTATTGTACCCAGCCTGCAGATGCAAAGCTACCTTGAGGGTAAAAGCAACCTGTCCCTGCCTACTCTTCGGAGAATCCTTCGCTCACACTATCAAGAGAGGATGGATAAGTAGACTCACGAGCCCTTGGCTAATGGGTCGGACCCTTTAGTCAACTGGTTAGCGTTGTTGCCCGTGGTGTGGGAGATCCGGGTTCGCATCCTGGCTGCAGCGGTTCCCAGGCTGTCCCCCCGAATTCGCTACACTTGGCCCTGATAGACCAGACATGTCTCATTGAACAATGGACAAAGGGGAAACCTACAACGGGACATTTTCGCAAACATGGGATGAAAAGAAAACATGGCTATGTGGCTGCTAAACATGGAATACAGTATTCTGTTTCCCGTGCCGATTGTTCCGGTCATCTGTAGTAGGGTCAGGACAAGGGGATAGATACGTATATGGACTAACACAGAGCTGAGTGGTTTGAAGCACTTTTCAGAACGGGCTAAGAAACACGAGTCAAGCAAAGCGCATTTACATTGTGCTATGAAACTAGCCGTGCTTGGTCAAGCTAACATAGCAGCACAGCTTGACGAGAGCTACCGTGTGATTGTGTGGACAAAAATCAGCACATTCTGTCAAATCTTATAGACTGCATAAAATTCTGTGGAGCATTTGAACTAGCCCTTAGAGGACACAACGAGACCGAATCATCCGATAACCCTGGTGTCTTCCATGGCCTTGTGGATTTCGTTTTGTTGTTGGATACTGCAATGCAGGCGCACCTAGAAAAGGCAACAGTTTTCAAAAGTGTGTCCAAAAGTATCCATAACAAGCTACTCGACTGCATGCTAGACATAATGCAACTGTCATGTCCTTCTCATAATTATTAGAAATTGGAGTAAGCTATTTTTAGACATTGCTTTAGTTTATCTTGGTTTTTATCTAGTTTTTTTTGTTGTTGTTTTTTTGTTGCTTACACTCAGGTTAAGGATAGCTTATTGTTCATCTTTGAAATGTTTTGGCTACTGCGGCATTACGTGGGCTGCTGGCTGGTATCAGGTATATGGAGGTACTGTCTATTCTCGAATATAGTAATTATAATACTCAATATAAGTATTTAATATACTTAGTTATTAAAATAACAATATCAAAAGTGGGCGTGGCTTGCACTGGAGCCAGTGTCTGCCTCACTAGTATTTATAGCCACGGGCAACTACTGGTTCCTGTAGTCTGCCAACTTATGCACTGTTCGCTCATACTCATGTACAAGTTTAAGGCAAAGAGTCAAAATGTCTTGATGCACGCTCAATAATCCAGGTAAGGAAATCACAGAAAGTTGAATCAGTTCATCTGGACAACATCTATTGGGAGAAACATTTCATTACAACACAACATCGTCACTTAGATGAGTGATGTTGTGTTGTATTTAAGTGTGTCAGAAAGTTATATTATGGTGTGTATGTGTGTGTGTGTGGGGGGGGTGCCTATGCCCCTGCAGCCCCCATTACTAAGTCTCTCTCCGTTTACATGTATGTGTTTAGTAGGACAGAGAGAGAGCATGCACGTGCATTGATATGAGTAAAGCAGATTTGGGGGGTCGGGGGGGATCATTTACTTGACCTTTTCAGGGGCCCCTCCATTTCTGTGGGCAGGTCTGCTTGCAGCACATTTTACTCTTGCCATTATTATCAGTCCACCCTGTAAGAGTGTGGATGCAGTGCAGTTTGGAGGCAGAGATGTTGCAGGACAACTGTCCATAGTATACTTTGAAGGTCTGAAACCCAGTTTTTTTCCCTGACAATCTGGGAGGATCTTGTTGGGTCAGATGAAAAAGATAAACCGTCAAAATACCTATGAACAAGGTACTTCACATTCATGTTGGGCTGCTATGTTCGCAACAGCAGAAAATTGCTGATGAAGATCCTGTGTGTTCAGTAAAAATATTCCCAGGGTAATTTTGGATTAAAACAAGCATGTATTGTCAGCCATTCATGCTGATGTAAAAGGTGTGTTCACACATCTTGAACGAGCGTTTTTTTGCTGAACTGAAAGACATGGAGAATGTGGAAAAGGAAAGAACAAGACTGTATCCACCAGTAAGCAACAAAATATCTTGGGACCAGTGCTTCTTAATGAGGTGGTCTGAAGGCTGACATGAATTGCCAGAACAGATGATTGGCAGCATGGCATGTAATGTATGACTGGAGGAACACTTGTGATACATATACCATTACACCTGTTGCAGCTGTCTTTCATCATTTGACAGTGCATGTGTCATACTCACCTTCATACTGCTATGGGTCAGGTACAGTCTTTAGAAAAACAGATCCCATTGACCCCAGACTACCTTGACATGAATATTGCTGCATTCAGCCTGGACACTCAGTTTACATTATATCTAGGTTCTTTGGAAGATACTGCAATGCAAAGCAACTCACAATAAGATCTCCCCCATCAGAGTGAGGGCAAGGATCAGCCCTCAGTCCTAACGAGTGCGACTAATTAGCCATGTTTCTTCATGTCTTTTTGTGGCAGTATGATCATAAACAGTATATTGAAGAGATGTTAGAGATAGAAATTGGAGAAAGGGTTTCAAAGTGAGAGCTACCATAGGCCTGAGGTATTTCTTGAAAAGAGGAATTTCAAAGTACGTTTTGCCTTTTCCTCAACTCATCCATATTCAAGTATTTTTTATTTTCCTTTGCTCCTTAGTGGTGCAACCACCAAGGCATGGGAATAATGCAGCAATGGTGACAGTTTGTAATTAAATAGTATAATTAGCACCATCACATTAATGCAGTTAGACAAAGAGAAATTCTAAAGTAATGCCTCTGTTTTTGGATGCCAACCGTCTTTTCGATTCTGGCACTGCATGCATGAATATTACATTGAGTTTTGATTAGAACAATGCAGCCTTTAGTTTGAATAAGACATTTGTGTTGTTTGATTATGTTCCACCCATGTGAACATCTCATGGATAATTGCCTTCATCTTTCAGTGCTCCTATGAACATTACCAACAACGTAAGGGTGTGCTGCTTGACACTTAAGCTGTTTGCAGATGGGTGTGCCGAGCTCATTTGAGACATGCCTTTTAAATGTTCCACTGTGTGCCTTGGGAGCTAAAGAGCCGCACCACCGCTTATCAGACTCCTCACTTTCATCAGCCAGAAAACAGAGCTTAGTTGGTTTCTCCATAAGATTCATCTTTCCCTGTACCCTGCAATATTTATTTTGTATTATAAATATATGAGCTATATAGAAATACATTAATACTGGTTAAACAGACAGACAGATGGATGGATGGATAGATGCGTTGTAAATTAATGGGAGGGGGTATTAGGGTGCAACGAGCAGGAAAATAATCAAGATGAAAAATAGATATGATGAGGTCTTTTCCCCTTTGGGGAAAATTGATCATGGAGATAAAAAACAAATGTGCTGACATGAAAAACCATAACCTTCATTTACAAAATAATGCCTGCCTATAAATATTGAACATACTATGTTGAGAGATAAGTATTGTCCGCTGTTTAATTTCTCACATTACAATATGCATTGTTGTGGAGGTCTGGTCTGTGTGTATTGTAATACTCTTTATGGTCTCCAAATGCACCAAATTCCTGAAGACAAATCCTTCTACGTTTATCCAGCTTTATTCAAGTGATGAAAGTGACTTGTGTAATTACACTTGAGTGTGTTTTCTGAGAGTGTAAATATCCTCAGAGCAACCAGTCCATGTTGGCACAAAAATAGAATGATTAGAAAGTTGAAAATATTAATGAACAAAAATCATATGGCTGCCCTCTAGTTTTTTTTCTTTTTTTCCCAAATCAGGGGTAAGGTCAAAAATTACTGAGAAAAGAAAAACTACAGTAGGTTTCATACATAGGCGACGTCAGTAAATAGTACAAGGGACTTTTACATCAGAGGTTGTACACGGTTTAATTTCTTAGCACCATTCTCCTAAAGCAGTTAAGCTTTTTTAGCTTCAAAGTTACAGCTAAGATCAAGATTATAATGAGGGAAATCAAGTACAACTTGCTTTACCGACAACGAATGAGTCTTAATTTGATGATTGAATGTGACACTTGACAGCCACATGCTTTTTTCCCCCTCAATAAAGGCTTATTCAGAAATCTAAAATGTATGCTCATTCAACATTGTTACCTGATAACTGATTACTCTGAGGACTTCCGTTAATTTGCATATAATATTGTAATATTTTTTATGTAGTAAAATGACTCATATTCCTTGCAACTACAAATTTGTTATATTCATTCTTTATACATAGACTGTATCCTTTGTCATTTTTTTCCACTGTCAAATTACACCAGTACAATTATTAGTAAGGTATTGGTCCACCACGAGCCTCCAGAACAGCGTCAATGCTCCTTGTCATAGATTCTACAAGTCTTTGAACTCTACTGGAGGAATGAACACCATTCTTCCAAAAGATATTTCCTCATTTGTTGTTTGGATAATGGTGGTGGAGAGCGCTGTCTAACATCAGTCCAAAATCTCCCATAGTTGTTCAATTGGGTTGAGATCTGGTGACTGCGAATTATTGTTTTATTTTTCCCAGATTTTCCTGACCCTTTCCAAATACTAGCAGTGAGGTGTTGGAGGCCGTAGGTTAGGTTGGCAGTAAGCATGTGAACCCCTACTCTGTTCAGATGAACCCTGTCCATTCTGAAACAGTTTCAGTGCTGCCAGAATAGGTTGAAGTTGTCAGTGAAGTTCAGTTTTTGAGCAGTACATGCAGAGGAAAGCCAGGTATTTTATGCCAGCAAGTGGCTGAAATGTTCAATTCCTTTCCCTATAGTCAGGATAGCACATGACAACTATCTGAGCTGGGACTTTATGTAGAACGTCCATTAGGTGTATAAAGTCTCTTTTTAACAACTCTGAGCCATGTGTCATTCCAGGACAGGTGTCATTTGTTCCAACATGTACAATAAAATGTATCCATGCCCGGATGGTCGAATAAAACTTGTGGCAGTGTTTGGACCATATCACTAACCGTAGTGTTGGTAGACAGTTTTCAAAACTTTATGGTCACCTACCAGCAGAGCCGTCTTTGGTTTGATGTCTTGTCATTCATTCATCTTCTGCCAGGGTCGGGTCGTGGTGTCATCAAGCTAAGTAGGGCACTCCAGACGTCCCTCTCCCCAGCAATGCCCTCCAGCTCCTCCTGGGGGATCCCAAGGCGTTCCCAGGCCAGATTGGACATGTCCCTCCAGTGATTTCTGGGTCTACCCCGGGGTCTCCTCCCAGTCGGACGTGCCCAGAAAACCTCCAAAGGAAGGCGCCCAGGAGGCATCCTAATCAGATGCCTGAACCACCTCAACTGGCTCCTTTCGACACAAAAGAGCAGCGGCTCTACTTCGAGCTCCCTCCAGATGTTCGAGCTCCTCACCTTATCTCTAAGGCTGAGCCCAGACACCCTACAGAAGAAACTAATTTTAGCCATTTGTATCCATGATCTCACCCTTTCAGTCACTACCCAAAAAGCTCATGACCATGGGTGAGGGTTGGAATGAAGATTGAGAGCTTTGCCTTCTGGCTCAGCTCCCTCTTCACCACAATGGCCGGGTACAACGTCCACATTACTGCACCAATCCACCTGTCAATCTCCCACTCCATCCTACCCTCACTCGTGAACAAGACCCCAAAATACTTGAACTCCCTTACTTGAGGCAACAACTCTTCCCCAACCCGGAAGACTCTTCCCCAACTCTTCCCCAACCCTGGCCTCAGACTTGAAGGTGCTGACTCTCATCCCAGCAATTTCACACTCTGCTGCAAACCGCCCCAGTGCGCACTGGAGGTCACGTCCTGATGAAGCCAACAAAGCCACTGTGAAGAGCAAAGATACAATTCTGAGGTTCCCAAAACGGACACACTCCTCACCTTGGCTGCGCCTTGAGATCATGTCTATGAATAATCACAAACAGAATTGGAGACAAGGGACAACCTTGGCGAAGTCCGATGTTTTGTCTGGCTTGGTTAACTTATTTTTTGAAATGTCTGGTGCCTGTTCTGCTGTGATGCTGTCTTTTTTGATGATGTGACATTAGCCTTAGCGACTATTGATCTGTTGTTTACCTCAGCCAGACCCGTGCAACCCTGCACGGGTCTCGGCGTTAGCTTCTGAGCTAGCAGTGCTAATGCTAGCTGTGGCACAACCATTGTGCTTACTGAAAGGCAGCTCATCCAAAAAATAAACTTGTTCTCCAACTGAACCTCTGGTGAGACAGTGGAATTGTGCTTGTTGTATTTGACTCTTTTACCCCGGACAATGTCTGTACAGAGCTCAGGGTTTGACACTGCGGGGGTAAAACAGGTCTTTGGTCTTGCTCCCTGGTTTAGCCAATAGCACATATCTAGATCTGATGTGGTGTCGGTCTCAAGTGGGTTCAGGCCAGACCAGGAAATAGTGCCTGCATAGTCATCGACGCAGGGCTCATTATGTCCAAATGCCGCTTCGCAATGCATTTCATGTCCCTGGTTTTGATCGTCAGCTTAGGAAGCAACAAACAGTGTCAATGTTTTTCATCCTCTCATACTTGGTAGAGCATAGAGATTTTTTTCAAGCTCTGATTTTCTTGCTGAGCATTGCACAGCTGGTGCATTTAGCGGAGGGAGAAGAGAGGGGAGGCATTTTTCCTAAAGCCTGAAGACTGAAAATGGGAACACGGCTGTGTTTTCAGAAATCAGACAAAAAGCTCAGCAAAGAAGCACAAATAAACAAAAACAAAATCACTGGTTATGGCCATGGCAGAGGGTTGAATCCATACAGTTCTTGCCACACACAGCAAAAGTACTATGTAGTCAGAGACTCCAGCGCGGTCAAGTCCGTGCAACAATCGATCCGATAAAGTCCAGAAAACAGCACAGGCAAACCATAAAATCAATTAAAAGTTGCCAAAAGTTGTTAGAAGTTATCATTTTAAAACGTCTAAGGTTTGTACAATGAACACATTCAATCTCTCTATGGCTTAAATTTTATTAAAATAATTATAATTCATTGGATTTCCCAAAGTCCGCATGCTCAGGTCACTTTAGAACACACCAACTCTTTGGGCCATTATGGCGTCCCAGGAGCTGTAGTAAGAAGTGTGTTCAGCGGCTGGCCAGTTGATAATTTGACATGACAGAGAGAAGAGCTCATTACCACAGACAGCGAAGTGAAAAGGAAAAGATGCAGATCCTCAGCAACAATGTCCCGTGAGAGAGCAGGGGAACAAGGGACCCCCAGATGTAACGGAGGAGGAGCAAGCAAGCAAATTTTTATAGCACTTTTAAAAACACACAGTTACAAAGTGCTTTACACGCCATACACAAAAATACAAATAAACACAAAATAAATTGAATGAATATAAAAATATGGCATCGCAAGTAACAGACCAAGCTAAAAATGAAACAAAACAGAAGTCAGGGGTGGGAATCTAGAAAAAGGCTTGCCTGAAAAGATGGGTTTTTAAAAGCCGCTTAAAGCAGTTCAAAGATTCAGCGAATCTAATGGATTAGGGGCGATTATTCCAGAGGCTCGGGGCTAAAATTGCAAAGGCGCGGTCACCTTTTGTTTTGCAGTCACCTTTTGTTTTGGAGTGAGGAATGGATAAAAGATCGAGGTTTGAGGATCAGAGTTGTCGGGAAGTGGAATAAGATCAGAAATATAACTAGGAGCAAGATCATGCAGTTCTTTAAATGAAATCAATAAATTCTTATAGATTGTTCTGAATTTTATGGTAAGCCAATGGAGGGATGCAAGAATAGGGGTAATATGGGACCTACGGTTAGTTCTGGTTAGTAGTCTTGTAGCTGCATTCTGAACCAACTGTAGCCTATTTAAAGTAGCTTGGTTGAGGCCAGAATAGAGGGAGTTACAGTAATCTAGATGGGAGAAAATGTAAGTGAATTAATTTTTCAATATCAATAAAAGAAAATTTCTGATTTTTTGCAATATTTCATAGCTGAAGAAAACAGGATTGGACAAGCTTAGTAACATGGTGATCAAAAGACATTTTCTGGTCAAACATGATACCAAGATTTTTAGCGGTAGGTTTGATTTTTGAATGATGTGGACCAGCAAAACCACAACAAACCTGGAGCAACTGCAGTGGCAAAGTTCTCAGGACCAATTAAGAGAACTTCAGTTTTGTCGGGGTTTAGATGGAGGAAATTTAGGGACATCCAGTCTTTGGTGGCAACTAAGTAATCATGGAGAGAGGACAATTGATTCAGGTTATTGGGCTTGGCAGACAAATAGATCTGAGTATCATCAGCATAACAATGGTATGACATGTTTTGAAAGTGACTAAACAAATGACCCAGAGGAAGCATGTATAGAGAGAAAAGGATTGGCCCAAGGACAGACCCCGGAGGGACTCCACACACTAGGGGAGCTGACAAGGATACAAGATTGTTAACACAAACATTAAAATGTCTATTTGTCAGATAAGAGCGAAACCAATTTAATGCTGTACCAGAAATACCAAACCAGTTCTCCAACCTATCAAATAAGATGGCATGATAGATGGTATCAAAGGCAGCAGTTAAATCTAGGAGAATAAGAATGGTGTATTCACTGTTATCAGCGTGCATAAGAATGTCATTGGAGACTCTTAGTAATGCAGTCTCTTTAATATGCTTGTGACGAAAGCCGGAATGATTTTTATCAAAAATGTTAAGACCTTGGTCAGCTGCAGGATTTGGTCTGCAACAAATTTTTCAAGGATTTTGGATAAGAAAAAGTTTGGAATTAGGTCTGTAATTCTCTACCCCTGCCGGATCAAGGGAAGGTTTTTTGAGGAGGGGCTGAACACAGGCAATTTCAAGTAGTCAGGTACAGACCCGGATGTGAGTGAGCAGTTGATGATAGAAAGCAGGCTGGGATCTAAGCCATGGAGGATGAATTTTAAAAATGTTGTTGGAACTATATCACAGGGACTGGAGGGATGGACGCATGAGGTCTACAGTATTAACAAGGAACTGAAGAGATATGGGAGCAAATTCCAACATCAAGATCAGACGACTGAAAGGGGCAGGACAGTGGGGGTAAAATTGGACCTTAGACCATCGATCTTGTCAACAAAGAAAGACAAGAGATGTTCACAGTCATTAGCAGAACAGGCAGAAATGGTAGGAAGACAGGGATTCAACAAGCATTTAGTACTAAACAGAAACCTAGGGTTATGTTTATTACTCAGTCAAGTCAGAAGTAAGCAGCTCTCGAATCTTTAATAGTTTGATTCAATTCAGCTAACTCCATGTGGAGTTGATGAACTTCTTCAAGAGCAGATTTTTTCCATCTGCATTCGGCCTTCCTATATTCCCTTCTTTTTTGACAGATGTTTTCATTGATCCAAGGGGTTGTGTTAATAACTGGGACAGCCCTGGAAGTATTTGGAGCCAAGAAATCAAGGGCCGATATACACAAATCATTAAACCAACTAACTTGGTCATTAATGTTGACGAAGAGAGGAGGGCAGCTAGCCAGACTGGAAAAATAATTAGAAAACATGGCTGCTGACCGCTTATTAAAGATGCGAGAGTTAATTATACGTTTCTGGGGTAGTGTAGTAGGTGGTAAAAAAGCATCAAATGTAATAAATTTATGATCAGAGACAAAATCAATCTTATTCAGGGAATTAAGAGATGTTAAGGGTGAAAACTAAATCAAGGGTGTGCCCACGGTTATGTGTGGGGCCACTGACATGCTGCACAAGGTTAAAAGATTCAGAAATGCTTAAAAAAATCCATGACAAATGAGTTTAAAGGATTATCAATATGGATGTTAAAATCACCAACGATAATGGAGCAAGGGACTTACTTGGACTGAAATCACTACAGCAGACTAATCAAATTATCTGGCCTGACAGTTGAAGACACAATGCCAAGGGTACTGGGTAATAAATCATGGCCTAATCCTAACAAGAATATTATAAGGGCGGACTCACCTTTAGAAGAGCTGGATTACAAAGGGCAACAGGTGATTAATGAACTGGAGACGTCATGTTCTATGCAACAAATATATTTTTTATCAATACCTATGGGACTAACCTGGGGGACTGTATGGAGTGTAAATAGTCATTCATGAATACCGGACTGCACAGTGTAATGAAAATTGGCCACTAACATGAGGCTACCCAGCTTGTTGGGGTGGATACCATCTCTTCTAAAAAAGGAAAAGCGTTCCCAGAATAAATCAGTGAAGCCCAAATTATCAGCTCTGCAGGCTGAGGATTCTGCTGAAGCGCTCTACTCCACTGGCCACTGTGGGAATAGGACAGGAAATAAAACAGATTTTCTAGAAGAACTTAAAAAGTTAAAAACTTGATAAAATCCTTTTTAGTTAGTTCAGACTGCTGACAAGCTGAATCGTTGTCCCCACATGCACTATCACTCTGTTGGTAGAGGATGGGAGTGAGCTAAGAAGCCCCGGGAGCTTAGCCAGGATGATGGGGACCATGGCTCCAGGGAAACTGTAGCTGCGTTAAATAAACTTAAGTTCCTGATTATGGAATCCCCCACTGTTAATGTAGTTGGGGAGAAGAGGGGACGAGGAGCTGATGGCTGTGGGTTCTCAGGGCTGGAGAGAGCATAATCTGATTCCGCAGGCTGTGTTAACGTCGTTGGCTGATGAAGGAGTGTCTGGGCTGGCAACTGTTGTGATGAGGCAGCGACAACAGACTTGTGAGAGGGATACCCTGCCTACTCTGGACAAGGAAGACTTAAATTTCTGAGCACGGCCTCTCTCAAGGTCCTATGACGGGAAGTCATTGACCGGGATGAGGGCCAATGATTTGGCTTTGCAGTGGAGTGGCAAGCCACCAGAACATTGCCAGCCATGGGAGGTGTGGAACCTGCGGTGCCGGTACACATCACTGTAGGAGAGGGGTACGGAACAGGAGCATCAGCTGGGTAGCCCGGTTGTCAGACTGTCGCGTAGCGGTTGGAGTCTTAGGTAAGGCGGAGCGGCAGCTCCTTCCGAGTCTCTCTTATGACTGCGGAACACCGCTTCAGCCAAGGACGACTGGTGGTTAAATGTCGAGCAGAAAGCAAGCCGTGGGCTAACTGTGGCATTAGCATTATGCTCACTGACAGGCAGCTCATCCAGAGTAATAAATCTGTTCTCAAGCCAATCTTCAGTTGAGACATTAATTCTCTGCTTATTGTGTCTGACTCTTACCCCGGACAATGTCTGTCCAGAGCTCAGGGTTTGCCGTTGCGGGGGTAGAACAGGTCTTTGGTCTTGTTCTTTGGTTTAGCCAATGGTACATATCCAGATCCAATGTGGTGTCAGTCTCAAGCGTGTTCAGGCTGGACCAGGGAATGGTGTCTGCATAGTCATCGGTGTAGGGCTCATTATGCCTGGAAGCTGATTCGCAGCGCATTTCATGTCCCTGGTTTTGATCGTCAGCCGATTCCGGGACATCAACTTGGGAAGCAGCAAACTGTCGATTAAGTTTTTCATCCTCTTGTATTTGGTAGAGCATTGAGATTATTTTTTCAAGCTCTGATTTTCAGCCTGAGTGTAGCACAGCTGGTGCATTCAGTGGAAGGCGAAGAGAGGTGAAGCATTTTTCCCAAAGCCTGAAAAAGTGAAAGCACTATAGAGTTGGAGACACCAGTGCGATCAAGTCCTTGCAACAATGGATGGTCTGATAAATCCAGAAAATAGTACAGGCAGACGATAAAAACTAAAAAGTTTTAAAATTTGTTAAAAGTAACGCGAAATTTAGGAGGAGAGCAGAGAGAGCTCTCAAACCTTGTTGACCTCCTCAGAAACAGATGTGCTGAACTGGAGTCAGCTCTCCAGAAAAAGGAGGCCAGCAACATTAAGATGCAGGCGGGGAAAGAGTCCCTCTGTGTGGAGAAAGAGACACACATTCTTTCAAAATGACGCCCTTATGGCCGAGTGTCTGATCAAGGATGAAGCGATGCAGGCCGCTATTTGTCCCAAGGAGAAGTGTGAACGAGAGCTGACTGTCGCCATCATCGAGAATGAGAAGTTACATATGTGCCTCCAAAAGTTGCAGGAGGAGAGAGCCTGTCGAGAAGCCTTTCGCCACAGGGAGAAAGCCCGTTTCCTCGGCCTCCTTCAGGCGGCTCGGGAGGATATGGAGATGTTGAAAAGGAGCTAAGCATAGCAGGCTGTATCAAAATGTTCTGCTTTGCTGAAAGAGAAGGAGGAGACAGCTCCCAGCACCAGATTTGCTGACCAAGTAGAGAGAGCACAAGTAAACCAGGCCAAAAAAGGAGAGGGAGGAGAAGGAGAAAAAGAAGCAGAAAGAGGAAAAAAGATGCTTGGCTAAGATAGAGCAGGAGAGAGAGAGAAAAACAACTTACGTAGAAAGAAAATGGAAGAGAGAAAGACGGACAAAAAAAACATGAAAAAGGAGGAGCGCTCCATGAAAGACATTAGAGACGACACAGACATATGATCACTGTGTATCTAGTGGTAGATGGAAGAAACAAAGCACATTATACACAACTATACAACTTTACCATGTATCTCACTGAAATGGATCAAATAAATTTGCAGTAATGTCAGTGTATTAACAGTAAAATGACAAGAGTTTTGTACTTTACAGAGCTTCATCTAAGGGGAAAACATCCTCGCCTGATAAAGAGGAGGAGAAGGCCAGGGCAGGTATACCCTCCCCTGTTGAAGAGGAGAAGGCGGGCACCCCACCAGCCAAATTTATTAGGCACATGCCACGTAATCGTAAAATCAAAGGCAAATATGCCAAAAGAAAAATCTTTGAAAAAAATAATTTCAGATTACCGCCTATTGAAGAGGAGGAAGAAGAGGCAGAGGAGGAGATTGCCAAGGGGGAAACATCCCCCCCTGATGAAGAGGAGGAGGCCAGGGCAGAATTGCCCTCCCCTGTTGAAGAGGAGAAGGTGGGCACCCCACTAGCCAAATTTATTAGGCACATGCCACGTAATCGCAAAATCATAGGCAAATATGCCAAAAGAACGGTCTTTGAAAAAATTAATTTAAGAAGATTGGCTATTGAAGAGGAGAAGGCAGAGAAGGAGATTGCCAAGGGGGAAACATCCTCCCCTGGTGAAGAGGAGGCGGCAAGGGCAGGAACACCCTCCCCTGATAAAGTGGAGAGGAAGGCCAGGGCAGGAACACCCTACCCTAATGAAGAGAAGGAAGAGGCCAGGGCAGGATCCGAGAATAAGGTCAAGCGCAAGAAGGGTCCTCTCCAGCACTTTAGGAGGCTGTTGGATTGTCATCACTGATGTTCCCCCATTGATATTGTCCTTTTCTCAGAATGTTCAGCTGCCTCATAGAAAAATAAAATGACATGGCTCTTCCATATTTTATTTTTTTTGTGTTATTCATTTATGATATTTATGTGGACATAAAGTAGTCAATCAAGTTAACAATTCACCAAATGCATTTCCACTCTAACATGACAAATATAAACATAAAAAGGAAAAACGAAAACTTATATATCTTTCGTGGCAAGGGCATCACCATGTTGCAGTACTATAACCTGTGACATCACGGGGTTGGTTCGCTTGGCTGAGTTCAGATACAATGGTAGAGACAGGGAAAGATACGAGTGACATCAATAAAGGCATTTGGTCTCACAACTGGTATATTACCTTGTTATACAGCATCGCATTACAAATCCAAAGGTTTCAAGCAACAGAGGTTAAATTGGGATGTTATGTGAGGGTCTCTGGTTTCAGGGTTGCCATGGGTACATGTGTGTGTGCATAGACCACAAAATCTGATCAATAACATTTGACAAACTGAATAAAATATAAGGTTAGACAACCCTCTGCTCCGAACACTAATCAGTCATTCTAGAGCACAAAACTACCGATAATATTTCTGTAAGTGCACTCTCCTGTGTAATGTATCAATTGTGTCGTTACCACTAAAGAGGATAATACAAAATGATATGAATAGAACAGTCTCTTTAATAGTTACATTCATCTGGAATTAATTCATTATTTTACAGATATACACAGCTGCCAACACTTTTACATGGTGATGCTGGTCGCATGGCTTGGGTCCTGGGCTGTTCCGGTGGTATCTGCATACTGCTTGGCATCCTGTGCATCATATTCTTTGTAAATTTCATAATTATTTTATCCTCTTTCAGTGTTGTAGTCTGTAAATTGTGTAAACAGCATCCATTGCACGTTGTCCGTCTTGGGAGAGAGATCCCTCCTCGAGGTTTCTTCCTATTTTTCTCCCTGTTAAAAGTTTTTCCCCCCCCTTTGGGGGGGGGTTGTTCCTTATCCGATGAGGGTCTAAGGACAGGATGTGTTGCTGTAAAGCCCACTGAGGCAAATTTGTAATATTGGGCTATACAAATAAAATTGACTTGACCTTTTACATCCATCCATTATCCAACCACTTATCCTGCTCAAGGTCGCAGGGGATGCTGGAGCCTATCCCAGCAGTCATTGGGTGGTGGGGGGGGGGGCATGACTGTTTGCTACCAAAAGATTGGAGGCAACCTGCTGCAAATTCTCTTTATCATTTTGTCAAAATGAAACAAGCAGAATATCAGAAGAATTTACATTATGTAATTAAATGGCAGTTTACATATTTTTCTCCCTACCTTGCCATCCACCTATACCACATACTGGACGGTTCATATCTATTTACAGTCACAAAATTAAGCGTAGCAAAATGGCCTTGGCTGCTGATATTACTGCCAAACCTTAGCTAGCTAAAATAATTTACTTGGTTGCCTGAGGATATGATGAGTTTTCTGAGGATATGATGAGTTTGCCTCCATTTAAAACTGAAATACTTGATAAGGAATGACAATTGTCTCTGGTTTGTACAGCAGTTTCTTAAAATATCAGTGTTGATAGAAAAGATTTTTAGTGGGAATATCAGATGATATACCCTCACTCGTGCCAGTGAGGAAATGTTCCTGTCGGTTAATAAACTCATGACGACAACACCGGTGTTACCGGATTCACCAACTGGACATTTTCTCCGGGGGTGCGCCTCCGCCTGGCCCCACACGAGTCGGACGCGGCAGCCGGTGGATACGACCATCAGCTCGCCGCTGACCGCAAAAGTGATGACGCAAACGTCATTTTAAACTCGAAAAAGCACGAATAGTTTATCTAAATGGCTTGAAGAGAAAGTTTGAATAAATATTTCACTGATGCCTTCAGTGATATGCCGTTGTGTATACATCTGTGCTGTGCCCAATGACTGCTAGGATAGGCTCCAGCATCCCCACAACCCTCAGTAGGATACGTGGCTTGGATAATGGATGGAAGATTTGCGTGCATGGAGGTAGTACTCGGAACACAGGAATGATCGGAAGGAGCAACAGTCACCACAACCTTGGAAATGTTCAGCTTGGTGAGAGCAGGGTGAGGACCCAAGTGCAGACAGCGGAGACCAACTGTTAACACAAAAACTACAAACAGCAGGTACAGACAGCGTGAAAAAGTAACAACATGACGTGGCACATCCAGCGACCAACAGTCCGAGTGAGAGAGACGATCTGACAAGGAGCCCAAGAAACCACGGGGCATCTATACACCTGGGGAGGGGGGGGGATCAGGGAGATTGGGCACAGGTACGCAAGGACCGGACAGCCAATCGGAGAAAGAGAAGGGAGATTGGGTGCAGGAACCACCCAGCCAATGAGAGAAGGGAACAGGTGTGTGAAGCCAGGCAATTAAGTGAACTGAAACACCAATCAGGGAATGGGCGAGCCCCGATGATCCAGTTCACACCCATGACAGGACCCCAGGACCCCCCCCCCCCCCCCGGGATGGATTCCAGACGTCCCAAATGAATGGACCATGAGCAAACACCAAGCAGGACAGATGGAGGGGGTCTGGGGGAGGATGAATGGGGCCAGGGATCTCAGGCGGATGGCCTGAGGGCTGGACCTGACCTGGAACGTGACCAGGATACAGGACCGAAAGGCAGAGCAGCTCCGGCAGATGGGCAGATGGGTGACCTGGAGGCCGGCGACGCAGGCAGGGCCGCCACTCTGGGAACAAACTGCACGTCGGCCGACGGCTCAGGAACAGACCACCCCAGCTAATGGCACAGGAAGAGACTGCACGTCAGCTGGGGTGGCCGACGGCTCGGAAACAGACTGACCCTTCTGGAACAGGGGGGCACTGGGCAGCCGAGGCCCACAGGAACAGGTGGAAGACGTCAGCCAGTGTGGCCGGCGGCGGGTAGACGGACAGGACGTCGATCAGCTGCCGGGGGACATGGGGCTGGCGGAGGCTACGGGGACCTCCCCTGGCCAGTCGGGTTCCCCAGAATGGGTTAGGGGCTGGACCTACCCATCGACCAGTGGTTTACCGGCTGGCGGCTAGTGGGGCCAGAGCCAGCAGACTGGGAGACCGGCTGCTGGCTAGCAAGCTGGATAACCCCCAGCCGAAGGCCATTCAGACCCAACACCAGCCTCGGCCTATGTTGTCTCCGGTACCTTGACCCATCCGCTGGGGCCATACTTGGTCGGATCATACTGTCACGGTGAGAGCAGGGAGAGGATCTACGTGCAGACAGCAGAGACCAACTGGCCAGAACAACTCTATATTAACACAAAAACTATAAACAGCAGGAACAGACGGCAGGTACAGACAGCGGGGGGGGGGGGGGACTTACAACATAAAATGCCACATCCGGCGACCAAGAGTCTCTGTGAGTGTTTCTGTGAGTGAGAGACAATCCAACAAGGAGCCTGAGAAACCGTGGAGCATATATACCTAGGGGGGCCCAAAAAGGGAGATTGGGCGCAGGTGCGCAGGACAGGGCAGGAACTACCGCCGGTCGGAGAAAGGAGAGGGAGATTGGGGACAGGAACTGCACAGCCAATGGGAGAAGGGAACAGGTGCATGAAGCTGGGCCATCAGGGTCACTCAGGCACACGGGCGCAGATGAACTGAAACACCAATCACGGGATGGGCGAGCCCCAAAGACCCAGATCACACACGCATGACACAGATCCATGAAAATAATTAAGTCCAGAAGTGTGCCCCTTGTTGTGTGTGGGCTCCGTCATGTGCTAAACCAATCCATAGTTATCAAGAACACAACACAATTCTTTAGTCCCTCTGTCCTGGGGGTTGTTAGCATGGATGTTTAAATCGCCAGCAATAAATACACAGTGAAATTCAATACAGATTATAGACAGCAGCTCAGTTAAGTCATCAAAAAAGTTTGCATTGGAAATAGGTGGCCTATAGCTCTTCAAAAATATAACTCGATGAGATGAATTCAACGGAAGAGCCACATATTCAAGAGAAGCCAAATTTCCGTATCTTCTTGGATTTGAGCAAGTCATTAAACAAAATGGCAAATCCATCTCCTTTCTTATGCTGTCTGGCTTTGCTCACAAAACGGAAATTGGCAGGGGTTGACTCAATAAGAACAGTTGAACTGCCGTCTTGGTCAAACCAAGTTTCAGTTAAAAACAAAATTGAGATTATGCTTGGTGATAAAATCATTGATTAAAAATGTTTTTCCTGCCAAAGACCTGTTGTTTAGGCCTGGTGTTCAACTGGAGTCAGGTTAGATGAAGTAGCTGTGCACTTTGGGTACATTTTGTTCCTCTTGAAGCTAGTCAAAACAGGAATTACAGACATTGGGGTTGCTGTTTGCTGTCTGGGGTGGGCTGTAACAGCAGCAGGGGGTCCATACCCAGTAAGCAGAGGGAGACATGAGCTGAAGGGGGGGGGTAAAGACCCAGTCGTTCCTAGTAGACAGTGTGCCCTGTAATGCTGACCACGGGAAGATTGCCCTTGGTTTGTTTGGGTGGGTATGAGAGTTTGAGAGGCAAGGGGGGAGGGGGGGGCTGGGAATGATCCATGGTGTAGTCCTTGTTTTCCTGGGTGGGATTAAGGCCATATTTTATGGCCATTACATAATTTCCATCCTCATCAAATCATTCTGTGACCCCTCATGTCCTGTGGATGGGGGCATTGTCCTCCTGGAAGGGACCACTCCCATCAGGATAGAAATGTCTCATCATGACATAAAGGTGATCACTCAGAATAACTATGGATTGGAGGTTTTGCGGAGGGTAGGTTTTAATTAAAGATAAAATAGCTTATGGTGCCACGATGTTTAGCTTGCAGAAACATCAGAGATCTATTTAATCTCTTTAGAGCCTTGTTTTTGCTTATTTGTGAAAGAATTATCCACAACATTCATATTCAAAACCAAAGTCCAAATCACTTTAAATGCCAAGTACAATAAATACTCTGAAGAAAGTGTTATGTAACATCAAAGCGGAATTAATAGACAACTATTAATTCTGGGTGAAAAACAGCAAGATGTCACATGCAATGTACAATGATAGTAGACTATATAACTTCACAAATACACATCTGGTATTTGCAAGCATTTTACTTTTCCCCAAATAGCATGAAAAACATTTGGAGAGTCCAAAATCTTTATGACAACATGAACATAAATTGCATGCATTTTTTATCATTGCACACAGTATATGATATTTCAGCCATACAGGGAAATGCAGCTCCAGTTTTTCATGTCTCCAAGGTACAGAGTATGTTCAACAGAATCAATACCCTTTATATATTACGAGTTAGTGGACACAGAAGTACTTGCTGGGGCTGTAAAATAGCCTACTGAGCAGCCCATAGGTGACCCAGGTCTGGGCAGACATAATGAAGCAGTCTCAAGATTGCACAAGTGCCTCTTGGATGGTAATAAACAGCACGGTAATGATAATATATATGGAACAGTAACAGGTTTTACACTCTCCTTAACTCAATGGGTGTCAAGAAAAAGTCAAGAGATGCAGAAGTGAGATACAGAGCCAATAATGTGCTCAGCATTCAAGCTTGTTAGCATGTTTGGTGCTTTATTTGATGGAGTAGCTATTCAAAAGTCTGGTTTTTAGTTCAAGCTTTCATTAGGGTGACTTGAAAAAAATCGCTTGCTCTCTCTGTGCCGTGGATTTAGTCTCTGTGTGGCATTTCTTAGTTTTTTTTTTCTGAATTGTGTGCGTGTTTTCAACAACCGATACGGTCAAGAGCTGTTTCTAACTCAGACAAATTGAATTTATTGTGCAATTTTTCCCATATGTCTATGTAAATTTCGAGTCATCAGGCAGCCATTTTGCACTCATTTCCATTTTGTGTTAGATAACACACAGCAACTATGTGTGTGATCAAAGACCAAGCAAATTAAACTCAGAGTTAATGGAAGTTCTTTACAAATCACCCCTCAATTTTCCTTTTCAAGCCTCACTGCCATTTTAAATGACTTTCTGCATCTCATTTTGTCCAAATTATTTTACACTGTGCCAAGGGATATCAGTATGACTCGATTGGATCCCTTTCCCTTAAACATCCCCCCAAAAAAAGTCCCAGCAGTTAGAAGTTGGGGTTCCATTCACATTTTGTGATTCTCCAGCTTTGATGAAAACAAAAACACAATCTGCAGGTTACACTTTCAGTCTCCATTAAATGATAGCAGCTGAAATAAAAGTGCATAGGACTGCACTGCCTGGTGTACTTTTAACACTGGAGCCACAAAGGAAATCAAAACTATCAACTGTAAAAACTGCTTTACAGAGGGTTTCTTTTTGAAATGTGCAAAACTACCTTTTCCTAAGACCTTTGCTTAGCATTGCAAAATGCAATACAGTACAGAGTTTAACCCAGACCCTGAACTCTGAAAGAGAAACTCGGGGAAGTACACTGGCTGTCTTTTGGAGGTTAAAAAATGTGATTTCTTTCCTCATGGTGCCAAGAAATGTTAGCCATTACAGCAGTCTGAAATGTAATTGTGTGACTGCAGTCTAAAGAAAAGGGGGGGTAGGCTTTTTCTGGGCAGCTTCTGCCCCCCTTCTCCCCCAGTCAGAGCTGCTCAGCTATAATGGTCTTCGTGCTTGCCTGGCTGCCCTTGGTATTAGGCTCAGACCCTTATTACTCTGTAGGAAGACGGTTCATAATTGCCACATTTCTCTCCTCCACAAACTTTCCATTTCTTTTCTTCCCTTGCTCATTACCAAAGATTACCAAGGAGAGTTCAAGGGCCAAACCACTCTGATGATGTGACATTTCTCAAATGAGCTGGGACACCACTCAGGTTCCTCAGGGAGCCAAAAAACAAAAAAACAAAAAAACAAAAAAAAACCCAAAACTTCAGAATCAGAATACTTCATTCATCCCTGAGGGGAAATTATTTCCATGGATGAGTGGCAGTAAATGAAGTAAAAACATACTATTTTGTTGCTTCACAAACAGAAATTACTTTCGAAACCAAATGCCTCAGAACAGCTTGCTGTCACACTGGGCGTTTGAAAAGAAACCGACCACGGAAAAGATGTACAACATTGGGTGACGTTTGTCTCTGTAACCATGGGTTACCGCGGTCTTTATTTCAGTGTAACTATTTTTGTACAAAACATTAATAATCTGTGGTGTCTTTTGCAAACTGAGTCATCAGGGGCAGTGACACTGCTGAAGAATCACCAAGAAGTAGCTAATGGTTAGAGAGCTAAAGATAGACCGCTAGATACAGCCAGCTAACAAGGGAACAACTGATTTCCCTGACATTGTGGGGAGGTGGAAGGTTGCCGGGCACAAATATGGGAGCACTTTTTGGCGAATTGCTAGCATTAATTTGATATTTTGATAACAAACACAGCACCCAAATCGACACACATACATTTCTGTTGACAGTTACCTTTGGGCATTTTGCTAATACTCAGAACCATAATTTCTATATTAACAAAGATAAATGCAGCAAAAAGTAAAAGAGATACATAAATAATTGCTAGAACTATTAAATGGACACTGGCTTAATATAATATCTTAATATCTAATCTTTTTGTTGTCTCTGTGTTGTACTGCTGTGGGCTGGGGGAAACGCCATTTCATTTCATTTCATTTCATGTATGCAAATGCATGAAGTGAAATGACAAATAAAGTGTTCCTGATTCCTGATTCCTGAATAGGTGCTAATGCAGTGCCACTACACAGTTGAATTAGAATTACATTTGAACTGAATTTTTAAGGGATTCTTTAAAATCTATTCTGTGACTAATTTAACATCAAAGTTAGCATGAGGTCGCTATATTCAACCTAACATATCAACCACCAACGTGTGTGTGTGTGTGTGTGTGTGTGTGTGTGTGTGTGTGTGTGTGTGTGTGTGTGTGTGTGTGTGTGTGTGTGTGTGTGTGTATCAATACAGATGCAGGAAAAATGTTTTAATAATGGGTTAATACTAATAGGATGGGTTAAATACAGAGAACAAATTCATTGTAAGAATACAGTGTCGAATAAAGTGGCTTTGATTTGATTTCATTCTTTCATTCAGTATCAAATCAGTTTCTTAAATTAAGCTCTCTAATGATTGTTTTATGCTGCAATTTCTCAACTTCACCAATAATGAACAAACCTCAATTTTAAATTGAACCCTCCCAAAATGTTTCAGAATGTAGCAACATCTATGAAGCTATGAAGAACAATAATGAATAATGAAGAAAATCTATAAAAAAAAAAACAAACAGGCGGCATGGTGGCCCAGTGGTTAGTGCTGTTGCCTCACAGCAAGAAGGTCCTGGGTTTGAACCCCAGGGTTGTCCAACCTTGGGTGTCATCCCAGGTCATCCTCTGTGTGGAGTTTGCATGTTGTCCCCTTGTCTGCATGGGTTTTCTCCGGGTGCTCTGGTTTCCTCCACCATGAAAAAAACATGCATGTTAGGGTTAATACTCCTGTCTGTGCCCCTGACCAAGGCAATGGGAAGAAAAACTGGAGTTGGGCCCCGGGCCTTGCACGGCGGCTGCCCACTGCTCCTAGCTACACAACTAGGATGGATTAAATACAAAGACAAATTTCCCCATGGGGATTAATAAAAGTAGTAAAAAAAAGCACCTCTCAACCAATTGCTAATGAAATATGCCATTGTTTTTCAAACATAGGTATATTTACGCCATGAATGACTCACTTTAACATAACTAGACTTGGTACATGGACTTGGGACCCCATTCTGAGGAAGCACCAACAATTTTGCATCATGTGACTTATGGGGGATGCTGCAATAAGCAAAAATGTGTTTTGGCCAATAACTGTTGATATGTTTGCTTTGAATAACTTATTCACATGTCTGGTGATACCATGGGAGGTCCCAAGGCCGAAACATGGCAACTTGTCTTGTCAACCTAATTGATGCAGCCGCCTTATTGGATTTTATCAAAATGTTTAAAAAATTTTCACAGGCCACAATGTTTGCCCAATCTTCACCAAACTTGGCACAGATGATCTTCAGACCAAGCCTCAAAAAAGTTATGAGATGGATTTTTGAAACTGTTCATCAGTCACTGCCAATTGAAATCAGCAGCAAAGCCACCAAGCAGGAAGTGAGGACATATCTCAGCATCATGTTGGTGTGTTGTCCCAAATTTGGTATCGGGACACTGTCCTGAGGATGTGCTTGGACTGCTTGGCCTCCTCATCGCTGCCTGCAGCAATATTATTCTCGGTACCTCTTTCAGTAGGGGCTCAAATGAACTCTCCATTGTTTTGTAAAGAATGAATCAGCAAAGAATCATGAACAGCCGGACATGCAAATAACTCTTTATTTTGATACATCAGACCATCACTGAGTTGTGACCTCACTTCCTGTTTAGTGGTGATGCTGTCATTTTCAATTGAATGCAATGCGCGTACACTTTTGTCTCTATCTTGGGGTCTCCCAAACTACAACCACACACAAGTCTTACGTTTTTAAGGCAAACATATCAGAGGTTGATTGGAAAAACACGATTTTGCTTATTACAGCGCCCCCAGTGGTCAAATGACGCCTTTTCCCCGTTTTTTTGTTGTTGCACAACCTCAGAAAGCGGTCCCGTGTCTATATACCAGGTACCGTGTCAATATGTAAAATGGTTGCTGAGCTATGACCTCACTGCCTGTTTGGCAGCTTCACTGCCAATTTTGATTAGCTGTAATGGTCAAACTGCTTCGAAAATCAAAAATCCATATGTTAGCTTTTATGAGACTTGGTCTGAAGATCCCCTGTAGCAAATTTGGTGAAAATTGGACAAAATGTGTGGCCTGTGAAAAAAATTTAAACTTTTTCATAAAATCCAATATGGCCAAATATCAATTATGGTGGAATATAACGACATGGGGATTGTTGAACTCAGCTTGACCCAAGAAATCCAACAATACCTCACTTGGAAATTGGGCATATAGTTATAAGGCATATAGGCCCTGAGATGGCCTGGCGGCCTGTCCTGGGTGTCTCCCCGCCTGCCGCCCAACGACTGCTGGGATAGGCTTCAGCATCCCCGCGACCCTGAGAGCACGATGAGCAGTTTGGATAATGGATGGATGGATGGATAAACATACCTCCAAATTTGAACTGTTGGTGGTGCTAGAATGCTTGAGGGGCAGACATGAAACTTTCACAACTTTATACTATACATGTCTAGGGGTGGCCATAGACACCCAAGCATCAAGAAGAAGAAGAAGGAGAAGAAGAAAATGATGATGAGGTAGAAGAATAATTAGAAAAGGTAGAAACACTTAGGGTGCCTACACAGCTTCACTGCTTGGCCCCCAAATATCAAAGTTATTGGCTCTGGTTGCACTGCAGTGGTGAATTTCAGCCCCAACCAACTCTTATAAAGTTTGCAGTGTTTTCTCCAGTACTGGATGCAGCCAGGCATGATAATCTGGATAAAAAGTAAATAGCCAGTTATCAGGCTGAGCAGTGTATATAATGATCCGAGACAACTGGCTTCTGCCTTCTTGTCGTCAATTGATTGCACCACCGCTTCCACCAATCAGTGTGAAATAATTAATGCTGTACACCTATTTTCTTGATATCTGTAATGAGGCTTTGTGTCAAAGTTGTGCTGATGACTGGTTAGGAAGCAGAACCAGGGGTGGGCTAGATTCTCAGTGAGGTGAAACTACACCCAGATAAACTCATTCTTGTGTGTGTGTGTGTGTGTGTGTGTGTGTGTGTGTGTGTGTGTGTGTGTGTGTGTGTGTGTGTGCGCGCAGTGGGTGTAGGGAAAGGTGTATTTAGCACTAACCATAACTCGGGTCCCACTTCCCCCTTAACTATTTCTTCACCTTACTTCCACCTCGTCACAGGTACAGGTCCCTCACCTGGAAACAGGTCCACTTTAACCAAAAGGAGCTTTGTTCCTTCTGCCATTGAAGTTTTAAACATACTGGAGCTCTAAACTCTTGTTTTCATGTGTTGGTGTCTCCCTGTCCTCTATGTATGTCTTGTGGTATGTATATGTGTATATGTATTCACTGTATGTGAAGCTCTGCACAAAAAGTGAGAACAAATCTCTTGTAGGACAATAAAGCATCTATCTATCTATCTATCTATCTATCTATCTATCTATCTATCTATCTATCTATCTATCTATCTATCTATCTATCTATCTATCTATCTATCTATCTATCTATCTATCTATCTATCTATCTATGTGTGTAGACATATTGGTCGAAACACCTGTTTAGTGAGATTGAACTGAACTCTGGAGCCGTCGCCTCTTTGGTGCATTTCACTGGGTAGGTTGAGATACTTCTTGTGAAAAAGCCATTTGACCTAACTCTGTGCTGTTTGTTTCTGCTGATGTCTTGTTATGAATGATCATATTCATGTCCACTGTCTAGGACAGGCCACATCCCCGTAAAAATTGTAAAGCAAATTTTAAATGGATGCTGGAAATTAAAATAAAAAAAAAAAATCAAAAGTGGCATTTCCTTTAGCTGATTTAAGAAATTAAACAATCTCGCTGTGTAGAGGACAATATCATTTAAAGTATTCAAAGAAGGGTTGCGAAGCAAAAGCGGAGAAATTTGAAAAGCTCCTCCTGTTGTTTTTGCTGCATAATCTCTTATGAAAATTTATTAGTCCATTTAATACCTCAGGCGAGCGTAAAAACTTAATTGCGACTTAATTACAGTAGGTGTCCCCTCCCAATATTCAGATGTAATCATATCCCTGTCAATATCATGGTAAATGACTGTGCATATATTTTTCTGGCTCGGTGGCAGTCAGCTATCGACCACCATCTGAAAAGGTCTCCTTCGTTCTCACTTGTAGTAAGTGATCATAATCATTACCTCCACCTAACACTGAATTGAATAGACTACAGTAATTGTTGATGGAGCTCTACAGGTGTGAAACCCATACAACGTTCGATGCGTTCATTGAAATAGCTGTGAAGAAGGACTGTTTGTTTGGCTATGCTGAGTTCCTTGTCTTCTAAGAAGATTTTTGAAGTGTTAAGTTTCTCAATACCTCAGCAATCAGTGAAGTTTTTGACTGCGCAACTCTAAACCATGCCAGGCAATGTTTCGAAAGAGTTAATTGTTTTCTAATGATCAAGGCCATGTTTATTGTGTCCACTGAACAAGTGTTGTAAAGCCAGTTCCTCAAAGGTTTGGTGACAAAGCAATTTGCAATCAAATTAATGTCATTGTTGTTTATTAATATGCATATGTTGTTTACACGGTGGTGCAGTGGTTAGCGCGGTCGCCTCACAGCAAGAAGGGTCCTGGGTTTGAGCCTCCGGGGTAGTCCAACCTTAGGGGTCATCCTGGTTCTACCTCTGTATGGAGTTTGCATGTTCTCCCCGTGTCTGCATGGGTTTCCTCCGGGTGCTCCGGTTTCCTCCCACAGTCCAAAGTAGGTCAGGTGAATCGGCCATGCTAGATTGTCCCTCGGAATGAATGTGTGTGTGTGTTTGGGCCCTGTGATGGCCTGACGGCCTGACCAAGGTGTCTCCCTGCCTGCTGCCCAATGACTGCTGGGATAGGCTCCAGCATCCCTGCGACCCTGGGAGCAGGATAAGCGGTTTGGATAATGGATGGATGGAAGGATTGTTTTATGTCATGAAACCGATGGGAGCAGTAAAAATACTACACAGTTTCAGGTGTATAAGGAAAAGCATGCACAGAATGGACTAAAGAACCACCTAAAATATACATCCTGCAGAGGGCTGCACATATAAATCCAATCTAAGAATCAGTAGATGGGAGTTTATATGCACAAAAACATGAAATATATTTATATGTAAATGGTTATTTGGTATAATGTTTGTTTTCATTTGGCGATTTTACTATACTTCACATCTTTCAGGTAAAAATTGTTCTTTTATCCTTTCTTGCTATTTTACCATATGTTATTTGAATCACCTTGGCTTGAGCAACATATATCAGAGTTTTTCCTCATTTGTGTCATATTTGAACACATTCCAACCTTACGCATTCCAGTGAGGCATTATATATTGCAATAAATGCAACTGTACAGCCACACTGAATTGAAGGCATTCGGGGAACATTTTTCCAGAGGCTTGAGGTACTATCAGCCACATTTTGCGAGGTCACATTTTCAGGCATTGAGCCTTTCTGTCGCAGGCGGATCTCTCGAGCCAATGGGAAACCTAGATAGTTCTCATAAACACACAATATTGATGTGGAGACAGTGTGAATTAGATGGAGCACTGGGTACCTTGTTCCAAACACAATTTAAAAAACAGAACATCTAAAGAGTCACCCTGGTGCAAAATATTAATCCATGGCCCTTTGACCTTCAGAGTGTTTTGTATGCAAAGAAAGAGGATTTCCACAGCGATCATGTTCAGTTTCCTTCCTCCCTCATAAACAATCCTAGTCTGCTCCTTAAGAAGAAAAATGTGCCAATCACTGAGCCAATTAAAATTATGTATTGAACAGGAGCTTTGTACGACTTCTTCTTTTGGCTTGTTCCCTGTTTCTCAGGGGTCACCACAGCAGATTTTGTAGTTTCCATCGGTACCCTGTGAGGGCACTGCACCAATGGTGGCCATTGTTAACCCAGACCTCGACCGATCCGGTATGGGCTTGTCAATCCACATACTGATTTGGCAAAATGTTACGTCGGATGCCCTCCCTAACACAACCACTAACCCTATGGATGGGGGCACAGGCAAAGCGCTGGATGCCATCCCAGTATTCACAGACTTGCGCCCATGCCTGTCGCTACACAGGAGCTTTGTATGACTGACATGAGTTCAACTTTGGAACTCCAAGTCTGCAACAGATTTAATATTTTTTTGGTGGTTTTTTTTGTGGTATATTGCATATCAGAGCACTTAGAAAAAGTCGAGCCAATTGGGCCTTTAGAAGACTGATCGTGGTCTAACGGGACAATACAGATTGATGGCAATCATTTAACTGTGACAAATAATAGCTTGTCACTGCTAAATTGATTAATGAAAAGAGCCAAGGGAGGAAAAACAGTGTGAATATTGAACTGTTATTTCTTCTTGCCTCTCTAAAATTCATCATTGACAGTTACATAACTAACTAACTCCTCTACGGTATCAGCAGATACACACAAAGAATACTGACAGTGTGTGCTCCTTTCCACTTCCCGGGTGGAACAAGGTGAGAGCCGTGACGCCTCTCTGATCTGACCTGTTTCATTCACTTCCATTCAGGAGGGGGCAGTTATACAACGAGTCTGAAAATATTAGGGATGCTTGCTCTTTCCATTTAAACAGGGTGACAGGGTGGGGGAGTGGGTGTTCAGAGTAGATTTTTACAGCATTCGGCAACTAACACAATGGCTATTTTGCAGGGGTACACCTCAATATTAGGACACTGTTCCTAATATGTTGCACATTATGTATTGGGGAACGGAATAAAATGTGCCCAGTGCCGAGTTGGCCTTGAAAGACAAGGCTGATCTCTCATCTTGCCTGCCAGTTTGGCCAGCCTTGAGCTGCCCGAGGCTCTGAATTGTGCTCTTTGCTCCAATTTTCTGCAATAACGCTGCTAATGTATATTAAATGACATAGGTCTTCATAAGTGTCATTGTCTTGCGGGTCTGATGGAGACTAATACCTCCACTTGTCTCACCAGCCATGGCTTTCTCCTTTATTGCAGCAGTGATGCTGTGAGAGGCCCGGGACTCTGGACAGCAATGAAATGAAAAGCAATGGATTCTGAATATGAAAAAAAATAATAACTCAAAGCTACTAAAAATGTACAGGGTCAGGGCAAGGGCATACCGGCAGCCTGGTGCATGTTTATTTTACAGGATTGAGGTGGAAAATTTTCATGCAGGAAAGTTGCTCTGCAGCATTAGAAAAACATGGAGGGGAAATTTAAGTAGGCCATAGGAATCAGAAAGGACATTGTTAAATGCAGTGTGTTGATGTACAGTGGTAATATAAATGTTACTAAAAACAATAATAATTTATCACTAGCATCTCATGATATCTATTTTCCCCAATTTTTACTTCATGAGACATTTTATTAGAATCTCGAATCACTTTGCTCCCTAAATGGGCCTGCCCATTTATTTTGACATGGTTTTTTCCACAGAGAACAGTAGAAATACACGTGGGTTAGGATTATACACACTTGTGATACTTAATCTTAGCATCCTTTCCTACTGTATTTTAGATAAATGGACAAAGCAGTCAGTCTGTAACCAGCTCCTCAGCTCGAAGTAAAACCACATTACAGAAAACAAGGAGTGGAGGGCTTGTTATGTGACATCATCATATTAGATATGTCTATTTGCTAAATAAAGTGCTGAATATATTTCAGGAGTGCACTTAGCACAGGAGATTCAGGAGTTCACCGCACTAGAAAAGAGAACATTTCTAATTCAGGTTTTCAGAAGTATCTCTTCTTCTTTTTTCCCCCCCTTCCACATGGCCTTGCTGCCACATTTTACACTGGCAATCACAATTATAAATTCATGTCATGAGTGTTAACTTAATTGGTCGCACTTCAATTGATAAACGCCGTTTATTGCTACATGAGATTTACATGCAATCTTTTTTGGTGCGTTGTGTCACAAGTGTATTTGGGACAATAGCTTATCCACAAGACATCCAAACAAGTTGGTTGTCGTAATGGTAACTGTGCGGTAGGATGTTCCTAGGAGAAAAAAAAATTATTTGTATGTCTTATTATTATATGTCTTTATCGCTTCCTTGTAGCAGCCAAATGCAGAAGAACAAGATGTTTGAAGATGTTTGAAGATGAAGCACAGGTACTGAAATTTTACAATGGGTGCAGCCATTATCTGACCAGATTTTTTTTGGGGGGGGGGGCTGGAGGGTTTCCCTGTTTTTCTCCCCAATTGTACTCAGCCAATTACCCCATTTTCCAAGCCGTCCCCGGTTGCTGCTCCACCCCCTCTGCCCATCCGGGGAGGGCTGCAGACTACCACATCTCCTCCGATACAAGTGGAGTCGCCAGCCTCTTCTTTTCACCTGACAGTGAGGAGTTTCATCAGGGGGACGTAGCACGTGGGAGGATCACACTATTCCCGCCAGTTCCCCCTCCCCCCTGAACAGGCGCCCCGGCCGACCAGAGGAGGCGCTAGTGCAGCGACCAGGGCAAACACCCACATCCGGCTTCCCACCCGCAGACATGGACAATTGTGTCTGTAGGGATGCCCGACCAAGCCGGAGGTAACACGGGGATTCGAACTGGCGATCCCTGTGTTGGTAGGCAACAGAATAGATCACCATGCCGCTGGACGCCCCTGACAAGAAGATATAGTGGTCTAAGCTTTTACCAACAGATACTCTAACAACTCTAGCTAAAGCTTAGGTTCGACCATGTTTTTTTGTTTGTTTGATTTTTGGGGGGGGGGGGTGCTGACACAACAACACTGGCAAATCTTTATTTCCAGTGGGAATTTAGGGTAGTCTAACGCAAATACAATTACCAGTGTCACCATGGGTTTTAAGTGAACTGAACAAAAATGACAGTCTTTATGAGTGTGGTCTAAAATAGCAATGCTTCAAAGCTAAAGTTCATAAATGCTTCAAAATCAAGGCAAACAAGACACAGAGACAAGGCTGTGCAGAAAAAAAAGTAGCAAAAGCTCAGGTTTACCGTAGCCAGGTGCTACGCATGTAACATTTAGGTTTTCCTATAGCATAACGTAATGTAATGAGTAAATATCAGTAAAGGGTACTAAATGGTACTGATTAATTCAAAGTTAATGACTTCACTGGCCCCTTACCCTCCAGGTTTCAGTATTTACATACCTGCGGGCAGGGGGGGGCAATTTTCTACTTACATAGTGTAAAACAATAGAACCCACATTGAGCTGTCTTAAACACACACTGTGTATACTGTTTCCCCCATTAGTGGGACGTTTTTATGCTTTGATGCTAACTGCTATGGTGGTAGTGAATGCAATGAAACGGGCCATAGATACTGACAGGTCAACATCATTTTTTGCTGAATTTAATTGACACGGTGCAGCAAGAGGGATCTGCAAGGCCAATGGGGATGACATAAACCGCACCACCCTGCAGACACTATTTTTTAGTCACATGCTGTGTGGAGAAAATGTAAGATGTGTCCCAAGGCCTCCCCTGAGTTGTAAATCTGACAGGAGGCGGATCAGGCTGCCATTTGACCCTTGGACTGGCTTGACGAGAGGGTGCTGTGCCAGCTTTGGTCTGGGGAATAGAGAAAGACACTGAATAAAGTTGATGTAGTGCATTATTGCAGAGGCCCGATGTGAGGTCGTCTCTCTTGCACTTGTGCTAAGTCAATATGGATGGAGGCGGGAACACTCTGTGACATCCCTGCTCTTCTGTCCTTCACTATTGTTTTTTCATGTGGACTGTCCCATCTGTCATCATATAGACGACTCTCACAGCTCAATGATTGGGCGCACTGCTGCATGTCGCCAGCATGGTTTGTTTGACTTTACTTTTCTTTGTGTTTTATAACTGGGGTTGCCGCAAAAATTTGTCTCTCTTTGTCTTGCGGTTGTTTACAACTGAGACCTGACAAAAGTGAGCAACTATTAAAATTTGAACTCCTCCTTCGACTTCATTAACTGTGCAAACACTTTAATGAGGCAGATCATTTTTGTTGGCTGAAATGTCAAAGAGTGAACAGGGAGAAGCCCATTTACATGTCCCATGCCCTGCCAAGGTGACTGGCCTTAGCTTCGACTTGACAGGGTCAGCCTGCCTCGCCTTTGTCTCCTCCTGGGATGTCATTAAATTTCTGTTTTCAGCACCTGTGCCCCATTTAGGCCTCTGGTCACGTAACCCCCCCCCACCCCCCCACCCCCCAAAGCTATGATATGATGCCCTGTTTCTACGCCCTGGCTCAAATTTTTAAAATCTAAAGTTTCTCCTGAGACTGGCAACTCTTTATTCTGCCATCTACAAAGATCAGGCTGTGTTAGATGGCCAAATGCGCTGACCTTTCTAGTTTCCTGTGGTGCTCGCCCTAGATTGTGCCTCCAAAAGACACCTGCATTACAATCTATCACTATAATTTCAGTTGACCAAGAATGTGCCCTACAAAGACAAGCAGCTGTATCTACTTTGTGTTGCAGGTAAAAGATCTGGTCTCGCGTGTAGACAACAAAAGCTCTATTTATAAAGGCTGCAAAATGATATGCCGACCATTTTTGCCACAGTTAGGAGATAAATGTCAAAGACATTTTAGTTTACTACTCACAAAGTAAGAGCTCTTTTATTTTGTCGAGTACCGCAATGACTCTTCAGCCAAAGTATTTTTCCAATGGTCCAACATAGTCTACATGTCTCCTTCTATGTATAACTTTATTATTACACAATGATGTGAAATATGCAGCCGTTCACTCAGCAAAACTCCCTCTATGACTTCAACTTCAGTGTATGCCAGACACGCAGCAGACTATTGAACGTACTACAGTGAATTTGCAGTGATACGTATAGCCTACTGTCAAGCCACAGTTTGTGTTGCCTTTTCTATTTGCATATATATAATAGAGGTCCAGTTGTCCTTGCACCATGCGTGTCAATATGTCGACACAGTACATGTGACAACTCATTAAGCTGTCTGCACTGTCTTTGCACCAATGTCACGGGGGGAAATGATTGTTCATAGAAATCAAAGAAGAGAGTAGCAAATTGTGTGGAAAAGTTCCCAGTAGATACACAGCCTAATTTGTGTCTGTTCGCCTGTCTCCTCTGTCCTTGTCCCCGTCCTTTGAACCTGAATTGGATTTTGAATGACAAACATAAAATCGCTGTTGACCTTTCCCCGGACGATAACACACACTGTTCTCCAGGGAACCATCAAATCAATTGCTGATTGATAAACAACTTTTCTTTTCTTTTTTTTAGCAGGAGCACTAAATCAGTACTAAGAGTGGATTGTTAAGCCATACCCTGAGCAGGTCAGCAGTCCCTTGTTTTTTGTTTGTTTTTGGGGGGGTGGAAGGGGGGGTTACATTTACATTTGTCTAATATTCTCATGCAGAGTAATTAATTGAGGAGGATTCAAACAAGCCCACCTTTATCGATGGATATACTTAATAGGGTTGGGCTCAAAGGTGTCACTTTTCAATCACAACCTTCTAACTGCAAGCCTACCTTGCTGCCTGAGCCTCCTAGGCCCACTAACAAGTCTAAGTCATCGCTTATCCTCAGTGTAATGTTACTTTTTGAATACATTTAGTCGTCTTTTAATCATTCCAGACTAATCTCTTGGTATCGACAGCTTCTGAATTTACCCTACTTCTTTCTTCAAACTGAAGAGTGCCACGACATACGTTGGGCTGGCGTAGGTGGCGAGAGCTAGCAGCATGTGGCTAGCTAGCAAGAGGCCCGGGATATCCGGTTAGCTCAGAGTCGACAGACAACGGGATAGGGATTTCCACACTCCTACGCTATTCTACCATACATAACATGGACCATACGATGCCAGGTCTCCACGGCACCATGTTCACCGGTCACACAAAAATCACAACCTGCACCAACTTGTTGGGGGGAAGAGTTCGTTCTTTTGGACGTAGGTCGAAGCAACAGAACGGCTCCACCCTACTGCGTCACAACGAAACGAAACGAAACGAAACGAAAGGAAGAGCCACCGTGTGGCGCTATGTGGCATTGCAGCACTACTATATTTATATTTACCGGTTACAGACATCTGTCATTTACAGTCAAATAATCACTTTAGATATGACTGCTCCGGTGATAATTGTGGTTTTTATGACACAAGTAAAATAAGAATCTCCAAAATCTGGTACCATTGTGGTCCCTTGAATTAAATGCACAGACTATCACGAGAGGAACTTTTGGCATTACCAGTGTCTGCCATGTGATCTCAAATGCTTTTAACCAAGATGTGAAGAGTCCTGAACTGTTACAAATGCTTCTAGTTACGATCATACAGGCACAGCTGACCACAGGCTATGCTAAATATCCACTTAATCTTGGCTTTGATGATCCTGGCACCACCCTGATGTATTAATACCGATATATGCGACCTGCTTCTAAGATTTAACATTTAAGGCTACCTTTTTAATTTTAGTTTTCACCTGTGTTCTCTGTGATTGTGGTCAGCGCGGCGACGAAACAGCTTCCGTTTGAAGATCAAGGCTACTAGAGAAGGTTGCTGTGTGTCCACCACCCAAGAAAGGTGTCAGTTTGAGTAAGTTGAGGCAAAGATGACATTTCTGTTTTTATGATGACATTAAAGACACAGGAAGATATCCCCATCTCAAACCTCACAAACTTCAAAGCTGTTTGAAATAATGCACAGACATGGTTTAGCAAGCAGCAAGAGATAAACCATCTCTGCATTATTTCAAATAGCTTTTTGAATGTTTGATCCTTAATCCTCGGAACAAATACTATGCAGGTTAATCTGTGCAATGAGGGACTTTAACTAAACTATGTCTGGAGAATGCAGAGTGTAATTTGTTGGCCCCACATTGCAACATTCAAATGCAATTTACATGCATAATTGCACTACTTTAGCATGTGCACAATGAGAGACATTCACAATGAGCTGCACCTTCTCAGCCCTCTTTAAACGTTTGATATTTGAAGGACCGCTCAGCCCAAGGGCGTAGGTTTGGTTTCAACACTGGTAGGGACATTTTTTAATCATTTGTTGGGCTAACAATGTGCACTCCCACGCACAACCTATCAGACCTCAATAGCAAAGCCATGATAGGGAGAGCACTAACAATAGCTCGGGATCCCACTCACCTCCTCCACCCATTCTACACATTACCTCCATCTGGTCACAGGTTCAGGTCCCTCACCTGGAGACGGGCTGCTTTAAAAGGAGCTTTGTTCAATTCGCCATTGAATTTCCAAACTCACTGAACCTCTAAATGCTTGTATTGTTGCCTCCCTGTTCTCTATGTCCTATGTGTACATGCATTTACATGCACACATAGAGGCTCACAGTGAGGCTCTGTACTAAAGGGGAAAACAAATATCCTCTTGTAGGACAATAAATATCTCTGTCTATTGTGTGTATGTGGGTACTGCACTCAGCCACACACACACAAAGTGTGTAATTGTTACACAGACCCACAATCTGCAAAACTGAAGGTATACTTAATGTTATCTTGCAAGTGCTGTTCCAGGTAGTTTTCCATGGTTGGTTGCGCTTGTGAACTGAATTTTAACAGGTTTTAAAGGGAGTTTCTGCCTCCATCTGATTAGCGTTTTAGTATATTGTTTATCCAGCTCTGGTTGTCCTTTAATTTCTTTTTTAATTCTTTATTTTATTGCCTTTATGCATGCTCAATAACCCAGGTAAGGAAATCACAGAGTTTAATCGGTTCATCTGGACACAATATTTATTGAAAGAAACATTATGAAACATTTCTCGGAATAAAAGTTGTGTCCAGATGAACTGATTAAACTTTCTGTGATCTTGATCTTATTCTTTTAATATTCCTGTATTTTAATCTCTGTATCTTGCTTTGTATCTCTCGTTCAAGGGCTTTTTAAAGCACCTTGACTTGTCTTTGCATATGAAATGTGCGACTTCATAAAATGGAATCCAATATCAAATTATTCTCTTTTTTGAGTGCAGTTTGCCGTAACATTACCAACAATAAAATGTTAGTTGATAATGTTAAAATGATGACATGTTCAAGCAATGAATACAAGTTAGCAAACAATGTAGACCTGAGCTCTGAACTTCACATTAGTTGACTAACATTAGATCTAGACAATAGATTCTGATAGAATCATTTAACATGAATCTTGACAAATGACAATTAACCTCTTCTAATTGAGAACCCTAACCCGGAATAGCTACTGCTATCGCTAATCAGAGAAAAACCTGCAACTCTGCATAGACCTAACATGGGATAGGAGTGGTTGTGGAGTTAAAACGACAGAGGTTATTTGAAATCACTAAAAATGTTGGTAGGGACGTGTCCCTACCGTCCAGACCCAAATCTAGGCCTATGGCTCCGCCTTAGTATCAACAAAGAAATGCTCTTTTCTGTTGGAAAGAAAATCCAACTTTTCTCCTTACATTAATAAACGTGCTATCACATATCATTCTTGCGGGTCATAGGAACATTTGCTAAATTTATTGTCAGGGCACTGTGGCACTGACTCTCAACCTCCTTGATACTGGTTGTTAGTGATTTAGGAGGTTAACCCCTTTCTAATGTTGAAGTAATTTTACAGTACTGTATATCTCTCTCTAAATAACTGTTTCAGCTAAGTGCCTAAAATGTCGTGCAATGTAATGTAATGCAATGTAATGTAATGTAATGCAATGTGATAATGCAATGTGATGCGATCTGAAGTACAACAGTAAGTTAATAGACTGAATAATCTAAAATCTCTATCTATTAATCACAGATATTGAAGTTAGAGTGATATTTTTTTCCCCAAAAAATGGATATATTGTATTTTGGGAATTGTAGTTTACTATGGAGATGAACTCTGTGAACATCCTACGGAGGTTCCTATGTCAGCATTCAGAGTGAAAGGGTTGGGTTTTTTCCCCCTTTCTTTCTTTCTTTCTTTCTTTCTTTCTTTCTTTCTTTCTTTCTTTCTTTCTTTCTTTCTTTCTTTCTTTCTTTCTTTCTTTCTTTCTTTCTTTCTTTCTTTCTTTCAAATCAGATAATAGCTGTGTTGTATGTTGTATGTATGTTGTATGTTGCAGAGCATCACTAGTGAAGAGCAATGCTTTGTGGGCATGTTGGCACATAGAAAGAAGGACGTGCTAGTATGATACTATATGCTGTTATATAATCAGGTATGTATGTGGTGTGCTATTCTTCCCCTGTATCCAAGATACTGTAGGACATTATCTTCCTTATCAATGTCAGGGTTTGTTCCTCTGGTTGTATCATATTTACACCAGTGCGATAAGACAGCCACTGTTCTGGAATTTATTTTGCTCCTCAAACCAAGCCGAGATTAGATTTTCTGCCTGATTTTGTATCTGTCGAGCAGACACTTCTAAAGAAAAGAGCACAGAGTTACCTATATCTTGTTTTTGTTTCTAAATCTGTGGCAGTGGGGTATCAAGAGCCATGTGCAGCAACCTGTGCTGACCACAAATATGTGTCCTCTTACAATTCAGCTGACCTATTCTGATGGCATTTGCTGAAGTTCCAGTCGATGGTTGGCCTGTCCTTTTTGTGTACTGGAGCATAGTGAAACAGGATTGTACCGCCGATCCAAATCATTTCCTTTTCCATACAGTGCTCATGCCCCCATGTGTACCCCAAAGTCTTGCGTATCTACTTTATGTGGTTTAGTGCAGCAGTCAGGTCTGCCCTGCAGGACCATTGATTACTAAGACAGGAGAGGATGCCACCGACGTAGCGCTGTTGCGCTGTCATCAGTATCATCCCGGCTGTGCGACATTGCATCACACAATGAAGGGGGCAGCTATCTAATGACCAAGTGCTAATTATAATGGCGACATGATGTGGAAGAGCACGGGTGCAGGTGAAGGAGAAGTGCTGTGGCTGCACGGCGACCGCAGGGCTCTTTGAATAGGTCATGAAGGGCTGCTGCTGTCTACCCACCATGAATAAAGCCATGTAACAAAGAGACAAAGCACTCACAGGGTCCCTGCAAAAACATCATGCTCTGCTTTGCATTTCTCCTCTGTGATGCTCCTGCTTTCTGAGAATTGTACACTACTCATTGAGCTAGATAGATAGATAGATAGATAGATAGATAGATAGATAGATAGATAGATAGATAGATAGATAGATAGATAGATAGATAGATAGATAGATTTGACATATATAGATATATGAGACATGGAAAGGTTGCTTTAATCCAAAGCACCTTTCAGTACAATGGCTGTGTTTGTTTTAAGCATTGGCAGTGGCACCCCTGGGGGGAATCAGACTGTCAAATTTAGCAGCATCAGCGGTACCTGTTGAGCTGCAGAGACCATTGTTTTCATATATTTGAGGGAAGAAAGACAGGGTGGGGCGTAAAATATTTATCATCCACTGGGATTCAATCAGTCAGGATTAGCAAGCACTTGGTGATTTCAGTAATGAGTTTTGTTGCATTGAGTGATCACAGCCAGAGGGTTTCCACCATCAACAATGACTGAGATGTAATTACTGTGCGAGTAATTATTCATCTGAGCTCTGTTTGAAGGGTGACTTTGAATGATGCCCCTGGTTGCATTGTTCCCACAAGGGGTGTCCTTGCCTTAGTTAAAGTAAAATGTGACAATGGCATGCATCTGACTCAGGCCTCAGTTCAAACTTCAAAGCACAAATCAGACAGTTTCTCCAGACTATAGTAGCATCCCCTGCAGAAGCCACATCCAAAGCATTTAAGCTGCATCCCCTTTACATTGGTACTGCATACAACGCTCTGTTGTATGATATGCAATATGACCATATATGTGCAGTACATGATTATAAAAAGTCTAGCGCCTCCAGTAATCTGTTTCCAGACCATTCCTTCACACTTTCTTTGACAGAATAGAAAGGCTACAGTCCCAGGCTACAGTACTCTTCTTTGAGATGGAGTAAAAGTGTAGCAGTAGTTCATCAGGTTAACAGGTGTGTGTCTACATTACACTTCGGTTTGACGATACATCTTAAAAAAACAAAACAAAAAAAAACAAAACAAAAAACGTTAAGTTTGATGAGACTTGAAATCATTATCACTTTGTCTTCCCAATTTAAAAAGTCCAACTATGACTGTCTCACTTACACCCTAATTCCTAATATTGGGTTGCACCAAGTCGAGCATTATCCATAGCCCAGTCTTCAGTCTAAAAATATCTACATCTTCAATTATTAATCGGGATATTTTGAGTAAGTCTATGCATTTCAGTACAGCTGTGAGTGGATAACACTAACTGTATCGCTGTGAGAATGGTCTAGTTTTCATCTGTGGTGTCCTATCTGAGGTGACAGAGCGCTGGCTCCTGGGGGATAAGAGTGTTCCCGGGCGCTGGCCTGGCCGGGAGCCAGGGCACCGTGTTGAGGGAAAGGATCTGTTCATTTTCTCTCTTCTCGGGGTTCTTCTGCAGTTTATTCTCCCTCTTCTTGAGGTCAAGTTTCGAAACTTGCAGGGCAGGTCTCAACCCCATCGGCTTTAGACTTTGTGATCTTTATTTTGCCTTGTCCACATGTACTGCAGGACTATGTCAAAGCTTAAGCTGGATAAGGAATACCGGTCATCCTCTCGGTTTCACTTGTAGACATTGAGCTGGAGCACTGAGTGGAGGTGTGCCCTATACAATTTGTCCTTGTATCCTCAGAAATAATGCTCAAAGATGTACACTCTTTGCTCTCCTACTGTGTGTGCACTATATGTCAGGTCAATTTTATTTGTATAGCCTTTCATCCATCCATCCATTATCTGAACCGCTTATCCTGCTGTCAGGGTCAAGGGGATGCTGGAGCCTATCCCAGCAGTCATTGGGCGGCAGGCGGGGAGACACCCTGGACAGGCCGCCAGGCCATCACACAGGGCAAAATATTCCTGCAAGTTATGGTAAAAGGAAAAAGAATCCATGATTTCAAGGCGGAGAAGACGATTTATAGCAATACAACATCCTGTCCTTAGACCCTCACGTCGGATAAGGAAAAACTCCCTAAAAAAAAAAACCCTTTAACAGGGCGAAAAAATAGAAAGAAATCTCAGGGAGAGCAACAGAGGAGGGATCTCTCTCTCCCAAGACGGACAGACGTGCAATGGATGTTGAGTGTGCAGAATATAACACAATTTACAGAACACAACATTGAAAGAGGATAACAGAATTATAATGGAATTATAAGATATATGACGAATGTGACGAGGAGGATGCCAAGCAGTGTCCAGATGCCATCGGAGCAGCCTTGGACGTGAGCCATGCAACCACCATCACCATGTAGACCTGACAGGAGGACAGACTACACATGCACACAGGGGAGACTCACATCACACCATTCACACACGCGTGTGTGTGTGTGTGTGTGTGTGTGTGTGTGTGTGTGTGTGTGAGAGAGAGAGAGAGAGAGAGAGAGAGAGAGAGAGAGAGAGAGAGAGAGAGAGAGAGAGAGAGAGAGAGAGAGAGAGAGAGAGAGAGAGAGAGAGACAGAGAGAGACAGAGAGACAGAGAGAGAGAGAGCATTCGTATGTTTGGTGGAGTATCATATATGTGATGCACTGGTATCTTGGACTCAGACCTCCTTATTTTGTATCGTAATGACAGGTGCAGTAAAAGCTCAAAAATCCTTATCCTTCATTTAATCACTACCTTAGTGTGAGAAAGTTCGACTGTATAAATAATTCATTCACGCACGGGTGCACACAGGGTTGCTTTATGCATAATATACAACATACCGTATATACCTGCTACCCCTAATGCCTATGATCTCACCTTTAGAGAGTTAAATCTGAGTAACAATCAATCAGGACCACGATAAGGCAGCCTCGTGTATAGGAGCATGAGGAGTCATCCAGCCTGCTGCTTCTCCGTCTATAATGTATGTAATTGATTTTTCATGTTTGACCTCCAATTACACAGTAGGGATCATCTCCCGAAGTGAGGGACCCTCACATAAGCATTCTGAGTCAAATTCAGAGTTACTTTACTTGCTAGGTTCTTTTTCGCCGGCTTATTAGTGGGAAAAAGTACGGACAACTCGCAGAGTTTGTACTGACGCATGTGATACAAGGACAACAACACCTCACAAACATTGCAAAGCACCAGTGCAACTCATACAGGGCACACGAGCTGTACATAAAACCGTATGTAACATATAAAGCTCCATGTAATCACTTTATGGTAAAATAGTCACTATCAATTATCAGTTTCATAATCGGGCTGTGAGACCCTTTGCTATTGCCTACACTGGAGGGACACGTTGTTAGCCCAATTTATGCTCCAAATGTCTCCCAGAAGACAAAAACGTGTCTCTCATGACGTCAAAATTGTCGAGAGACATCTGTCTGCTAGCCGACATTTGGAGTATAAATTGGGCCTAGTGTCAGGCAGGAAGTGATGCATTTTGACGGGGGGAATAGCATGATCCTCCCACGCGCTACGTCCCCCTGGTGAAACTCCTCACTGTCAGGTGAAAAGAAGCGGCTGGTGACCCCACATGCATTGGAGGAGGTATGTGGTAGTCCGCAGCTCTCCTCGGATTGGCAGAGGGGGTGGAGCAGAGACCGTGATGGCTCGGAGAGCGGGGTGATTGGCCAGGAACAGTTAGGGAGAAAAGGGGGGGGGTATATAATAAGACACCAGAGGTCTGGTGGTTGCTAATGCTAATTTGTCTTGTAATATGACGTTTAAAAATCTTTTTTTTTGTTAATGTAATTTATAAAGAACAAAACCCATCCCACTTGTTTGTGGTGATCCACTGTGCACCTTGTTTGTTGTCTGACATCATCACAAGTGTGACCGCAGTATAAGACGAATTCTGACCAGGTCGCCGCTATTGTGGTAAGTTAACACATAAAGCTTTAAAGTCATAAAACACTTGCTCTTGGAATATACAGACTGAACAAGCCACTAATTTACTCAATTACAAAAGCCTGTTTGCCCGAATACTCTAATTATTTGATCTTCTTTGATCACAAAGTTGTGAAATAAATTGGATTTTCCAGCTGTAGTTAATTATTCGGTGGTGGGGGTGATGGTGGTGGTGGTGGGGTTATCCACAGCCCTCACAGGAGAGGGACCACGTTTCATCGATGGGACTGGTGTTGAATTGATTTTCAACATGTTGAGCAACGCTGTTTGAGTATCCCCCATCCTCCCATCATTTTTGTAATGATTCCTCAAGTAATGGGGGGGGGGCAATTTTTAGAAGCTGCCTCATATTAAGCCAGTACAAAATTTAACTCCAGTAAGAGAAGCAAAATGCTCTCAGGTTTAGGGGGGCAGAAAATCCTGCTGAACCCTCTCCCCCCAGCCTGAATTCAACAGTAACATGGTATCAAAATTACCATCAAGAATTTATTTAGTTGAGTTTGATTTGAAACTTATGTGTTGTATTATAAAAGTGAAGCAGTTTGGAATACGGTTTTCAGGTGGGATAGTAATTTGATCTGTTATCCTTTAGCTATTTATTAGCTACAAATAATTGGGTGAAATGTTGTGCAATAGATTTAAGATTAAGTGTAGGTATATGGTACGATAGTGTAGGTTAGTGTAGTTTTGATCAATGTTTTAAAGACCATGTCTGGGGGGTGGGAGGCACCAGTATATGCCATTAAGCCTTGTGGAGGTGGCGTGGGCATAGAATAATTTGACCAACCTTCTGGGATGGGTGAATCCCACAGGATAAACGTGATAATCTCCATGATTATGATTACTCCTCTTTTTCCTTGTCACATACTGGGTTAGTGTTATAACCTCAAAATCCATTTCTCACTCACAAATTTGATCTGTTGGATGCCAGAGGACAAATAATCACCCTTTAAAGTTCAACGCAGAATATTTCAGTCTCAGTTCAGTGTAGCTTGTGCAGCCTGCAGTAAGGAGATGGCGGTTCAGAGGAACAGATGAAGGTCTCAACAGAGGGTGGTATATATTGATTACAATTTGGACATCTAACTCTAGTTTGTGTAGAGTTGGGAATCAATGGGAAGGACTTAAAAATAAAAAAAGAAATAATCATGTTGGCTAAATTTTGACACAGTGTCAATGCATTTCTGATGTTGCACCATGGTTGGATTTGCAGCCTTGACAGAGGGATTGGGACGTTGTTTTGAGGACATCCCCCCTGCAGACTACTGCATGCCATCATCTAAGCCCTGCAATGCAACTCATCTCCATAATCTTTTGGCGCACTACAAATTGTATTATAAATGAGGTCAGGGCAAACATGGGCAGCGCTAGGGCATCAGGTATGGGGGTGCTAAAGGCTAAATCTGTAAAATCACATCTGTAAAAAAAAAACACTGTAAAAGTAAAAAAATAAAACATCGATTTAAACCAAATAAGCTTACCTTGCTGAGTGTAAAGACAAACTACACTGGACAACAACATTTTTCAAACATTTTGCTTCCTGAAACAAAAATAAAAGAGATTATTATAGACAATGTCAAGCTGAACACAAAAATAATATCAGATTTGCTCTATCACGTAGGAATTTGGAGAAACATTAAAATAACTTTTATTGAATTTTTAACATGCTCAATCACATAATGATGCTGCTGACACATTGTGTTAGTTCAAACTGAGCTTAAAATGTTTTGCAGCTGATTTTCATTTGTACTCAGCATCTGGTGCCTCTTGTGTCGGTGTCCAACAATAGTCGGCCAGCATTGACGGATTCCAGTTGCCCTGATACCTCTTTTCCATGGTCGCAATGTCCTGGTGAAACCTTTCACCATATTCATCACTGACTGCACCAAGATCAGCAGGGAAGAAGTCCAAGTGTGAATGCAGAAAATGAATTTTCAATGACATGTTGCACTCCATGGTTTTGTATGCTTTAAGCATGTTGTCAGGCAGCTCAATGTAGTTTGGTGCTCTGTAGTTGCCATGACAATTCTCAGCAACTTCCTTAAGTGCCTCCCATGCTATTTTCTCTGGTCCCAGATCTTTTAACTCCCTGTCACTGATTTGTGGACCAACAAAAATGCCTTCCTTAATGTTGGAATCAGTTATTCTTGGAAACGTCTGTCTCAAATAGAAAATCCATCACCTTCTTTGTTCATTGCTTTCACAAAAATGTTCATCAATCCGAGTTTTATATGAAGAGGGGGCAGACATATCTTTGTTGGGTCAACAAGTGGTTTATGTGCCACTCTTTTCTACCCAGGAAGGAAATGCTTACAGAGGGCCAGTTCTTTTTAATGTAATGTGACTTTTTAGCACAGCAATCCCATTCACAAAGGAAACAACAGTACTTTGTATATCTGAGCTGCATTCCTAGTAGCAGTGCCAATACTTTTATATCACCACAGATGTTCCAGTCGTAATTGTTGTATGTGTTTCAACAACAGTTCCATGTTATTGTAGGTTTCTTTCATGTGTACTGCACAGCCAGTGGGGGCTGAAGGGTAGGCACTGCCATTGTGTAACAGGACAGCTTTCAGGCTTAACTTTGAAAAATCTATAAAGACACACTATTGTTGTGGGTCATGCACACAACCCAAAGCCATGAACAATCAATGTCAGTGCAGAAACAGAGGTTGTTAACCTGCATAAAGAAGTTCTTGACGGTTCCAAAAGTTAGAAATGTTTGTACCTGGTGACAACAAACCCTGTCCTTGCAATCTTGAACCAAATAGTTCTGCTTTAGCTTTTGACAACTCTTAAGTCCTTGACCAGGGGTCTCTTTTATAACACTGCGTACGCACAAAACAGCCTGAAAGAGGCGTACACCACTTCCCATGCAAAATTTGTGATCTATAAAAACACATTTGATGGGAGAATGTACGCAAATGGTGAGGTGGTGAATTGAAGCCAGACTGCATGATGATGCCTCTCACACATTTAAGTCCTTTTTTTTTTTTTTTTGCGCACACCATTTTCGGCTTTTGTGTGCACGTACACTCTTAGTAAGGATCCTTCGCACTGTTTTATAAATGAGACCCCAGGTCATTTAATTCTGGCTGTGTTATCAGATGAGGATAACCGGGCATAAAGGGTTCACCATCTGGATCACTGCTGTCATTTTCCATATCTGGTTCATGTGTTGTGGCATCTTCATCTGCCTCATCTAGACTCCATGTCTCTGGTGGCTTCGGTACTGGCAAACTGTCATCATGTGGCACTGGTCTCATGGCTGAGGGCAGGTTGGGGTATTCAATAGATTTCTTGTTTTTAGTAGAGAAGCCAGGTACATTGGTCAGACAGAAGTAACAGTTCGTCACGTGTTCCTTCTGTTCTCGCCATATCATTGGGACTGCAAATGGCATTGACTTCTGAGTACCTCTGAGCCAAGCGTCTAACAAGCATCTAACCTAACTAAGCATATCCAGGCACGCCCAAGACAACATTTGCATAGCACCTACACTGAGTGCATGCCCAGGCCTGCTTGGACTGACCAAAACAGCTTGCTTTGTGGGAAATATACTAGTAGAATTAAAATATGACGGTAAATCACAAAAAATAGGTTATTTCTACAAAACGGTATGTGATAGGAAAATTTTGAGATGATTTTCGTGATCAGCAGCCCAAACTCCATAAAATACACCCAAAAGTGTTCAGGAAGCAAAATCGTCCTTGTCCAGTGTTATCTATATCCCATGTGAAATGCTCTGCGAACCGACCCCTGTTTGAATCTTTGGTGCTGAACCGTGAGTCATGTAGGCACCTCTTAACAGGGGGAAGGGTTTTTATGTACTCTGCCGAGATAGAAACTCAATTCTGAAAGAAGTGGTATGCCTTTCTGCTCTTTTTGGGCAATGATAGAATGATGTGTCTTTGATAGGCTTGTTGTGGCGTTGTCTTTGAGTGCAAATTAAGTTGTTCTTTCTTTTTTTGTTTCATCATTGTATTGTTTTCCTCTGTGAAGTAGGACCAGTCCGATCACTGATCTGTTCAGGTCCAAAGGCCCTGCAGCTTATGATCAATTTATGTCAGTGTACAACTGCACCTTGATTGATATTTTTTACTTCTTTGACCCCAAATTATTGGATTTTTCTTTTTTTTTAATCATGGCATTACTCCTACATGTACATACTTCATTCCTTTACATTGCTCAGTGAAAAATGTTAAACTGAACTGCAATGTCAGAGGAGTTAAATTACTGCTGCGATCGCTAAAAAAAAAAAAAAAAGTAGAGATAAAAAGATAAATAACTGACCGCATATGCAGGTCAGTGGTCCATTCACAGGTTGCATGATTCTTTTAATCACAGATAGATAGATAGATAGATAGATAGATAGATAGATAGATAGATAGATAGATAGATAGATAGATAGATAGATAGATAGATAGATAGATAGATAGATAGATAGATAGATAGGATTTTTAGGATTTGCATTAATCAATGATAATTGTGGGGAAGCTAAGCTTCCTCTTACTAGTGCTGCCAATGATGGCAAATTCAGAAATAATGACATTTAGATCATCACTTTTTAATCTCCTTCCCTTCTTAAATCTGTGACAGGGAAAGGCTGGGTAATGCAACCATTACATACCGAAGAAGAGGCGTTCACCCCTTTCCCCACAACACGCTTGGGTCAGGATCACTTGGGTGTGACCACAGGATTGGTCTCTCCGGGAGCAATTAGTCCTTAGTAAGGAATCTGGGATGGCGGAAGCAGTGAGATGTCAAACAATGCCTTCGCCCCTCATCAGCTAAATGCCTGTTACCCCAGCTCATATGACTGTGCAACGCACCAGTGCTGGCTGTTTCTGCATGACTGCTTCCAGGCTACATACGCTGGGTCTCAGAGTGATTTCTGAGACTGTCCAACATAACCTGCTGCCTTGTCTCATATCAGGGTGTGTGAGGGAGGACTCTGTGTGTGTGTGTGTGTGTGTGTGTGTGTGTGTGTGTGTGTGTGTGTGTGTGTGTGTGTGTGTGTGTACACCAGGTTTTTCTATCCTAATGGGGACCACATGTCCCCCATTAGGATAGAAAAACCTGAAACCACCTAGCTTGTGGGGACATTTTTTGGGTCCCCATGAGGAAAAGGGTCTGTTTTAGGTTTAGGACTTGGTTTTAGGGTTAATGTTAGAATCAGGATTAGGTTAAGATTAGGGTAAGGGTTAAGGTTAGGCATGTACTTTTGATGGCTAAGGTTAAGGGCTAGGGGATGAATGTAGTTAGGGCGACATGGTGTGTGTGTGTGTGTGTGTGTGTGTGTGTGTGTGTGTGTGTGTGTGTTAATGCAAACATCTGAACTTGTTCAAAATGATCTCGTTGCCTCATGTCAGGGAGTCTAATGGGAGATTAATTTGCTTATGCACACATGTGTTTTCCCATGTTTCCTGTTTGTATGTGTGCATTTGTGTGTTCATGTCAGTCTGTCCATTTCTATTTGTGTGTGCGTGTTATCATGCACATTTGTGTACATGTGCAGTTGTGTGAGTCAGTGTGTGTGCGCATATAAGTATGTGTGTATCTGCCTTTCTATGGTATCACTGACACAACACAGAGCCAGCATTGCTATGGCTCAGAGGAATGTGTATCTCAGAGTTGGCATCGCGGTTAAACATGATACCAATGCTGGCGCCACTCATGCAAGCTCTCTTGACAGAAAAAAAGTGCATCTGTTAGGTTGTTTAAATGTTCCTTATGCTCTCTGTCCTTATGTACCTGCTTGTTAATCAGATTCACAGTCATGCTTGCAGGCTTGTTTTCTCCCAAACTTTCAAAGTCAAAGCTTTGACTAACTGATGCACGTCAGATCTGAGCTGGAAAACTGTCTGCCGACTCCTCTTAATCTTGAAAAATGATGCAAAGTGGACCGAACCTTTCACAAGACAATTCCTCTGCTCCTCTTCATAAAGTCTCATTCATCTCAGACAGTCACCCTTCAACTTCGGCAAGCCATTCATCATGCGTGGACAAAGCGCTTCGATTCTGCTCTAAAGGAAATGTCTTAATTGGGACTCTTGGAGGACTATAATAGGTAGATCGCTGCTAATAGCTGCCGTTGGATCCAATAGCATGTTGTGAGAGTGTCTCCTGCTCTAACAACACTGATGAAAGTTATACTGCTAATATGACATCCCATCTCTCTCATACACAAAAGACACCTGGTGACAGGAATGCTCTTAGATTGAAGGGGGGTGGGGTGGGCTGTTGTTATGGTTACAAGTTATAAATAGAGCAGCTGGGAGTGCAGGTGACAAGGGAACTGAGACTTTCTGGATGAAAGACTCCTCAGAAATCCAGCCCACAATCCCTTGCTGAAGCTCAGTCAACTTGCTGGGAAGCACTCACACAGCCAGACACTGACGCATCATTCAACAAAGTCAGGCTCACGTTGCTTCAATTAAGCTGCAGCATATTGCTTCACGTAGCTGTACCGTGCATACAGTCAGATATACTTCTTCCCTGTTGTATTTAGCACTGACATTTTGGCAATCGATCTTTCGAAAGTCGCCGGCCAAGAACGCTGTTGATGGGTGTTGCGACACTGCCGTTGTATAGCGGAGTATACGTAAGTTAACAGAAAGTAGTCCCAGTTAGATGCGGACCATTTGTATATACGTCTGGAGAGGCCGGTTTTCCCAGTCTCCCCTGGTGGCGTTTGGCATTTGTGTCATGCACATTGTTGTCTGCCCCAGTGCCCAGCTCTGAGGGGCTCCTGATACTGTTCGTAATTAGAAGCAGCTCAAGGATTTAATGAAGAGGCGCTCGCTTGATGGCAGCAGTGTTTGAGACATTGCCAGTGGCTCTGACTTCAAAGCTGGAGATATGGCTTCTCTGCAAGGCCGGGAAAGCTGTGCGGAGATAACAAGTCATGGCTTCCTTTTGATTTGTGGCATGCCAGGGCACTTAATATATAGGTTTGTGGCCAGTGAGGGCATGCAAATGGTTGATCAGTGTGGCATTGGGTTGCTAGGCACTGGGTGTCATCAACAGCGGAGGCCGGTAATGATGAGAACGGGAGGCGAGATAAGATAGCCCGTATGAATGTCCTCCCCCTGCTGATTGCTAGTCGGCAGCGAGCAGCATCATTCCCCATCGCCTCCTTTCGAGTACGCTACCTTCCAGAAACAAGCTCTGGTGGGGCCTTGTGATCAACTCAAAAGGCTTGGAGCAGGAGGAAGTATTACAAAGTCATTCCCAGCTCTGTGTGATTGCTGTAAACCTAAAAGAATTACTATTCCCCAGGAAAAGTTAAATGACATTTGCACATTCGCATTCATGAATATTGATGACTAGGTTGTCAGGCTATAACCGTTACTGTTTGCATACATTTGTAGGTTAGGTAAGTATTGGTTAAGTGCAGAGTTAAATTATACACAGGGTTGCATGCTGTTCTTGGAGGATTAATGAAGTGATTTATTTATTTATTTATTTTTTTTAGTTTGTTTTTGCCTTTGTTGCTGAGGGGTTACCACCCCCACACTCCTTTCCGATTAACTAGTATATTTCACTGACTTCACTCCACAGATAAGCTACTCTTTTCTTCACTTTCAGATGCCCTCAGATTGTATTTAGCAGTTTTATAATTGCTTTTTTTATTGTAAGGATCCATGAGAACTTTTCATGGAGTATGCACTATTATATAACACTGCGTACATTATTTACATATACTAAGCAGATCAAATAGCATTTTGGAGGAGGATTAAGTGAGATCTGGCTGCTCATTCCTCACTATGGATCTGCGTGGCTGATTACAAATCTTGTTTCCTAATCTGTAATAGGAAAGAGACGGGAGACATGAGAGATATGTCATGTTATTTAAGGGCCTTAAAGTTCTTTCAGCTCCTCCATGTTCATCTTCTTCGCTGGACTCTGACTGCTACCCAAGCTAGAATGAGCATTATTGGTTTTAAGAAACTTTGAAGTCTTATACTTGTCTTGAAAAATGTGACCCAATCACATTAACTACATCCAACGGGATTATGAAAGAGAAGAATATGATAGTGGCTCTGACTTTCACAGGCTCTGGCCCTGTGATGGACTGGCGGCGTGTCCAAGGGTGTCTCCCCGCCTGCCACCAAATGACTGCTGGGATAGGCTCCAGCGTCCCTGCGACCCTGAGAGCAGGATAAGCGGTTTGGATAATGGATGGAAGAATATGATAGTACACTATTTGACTTACTCTGGACACAGCAAAGAAGGTCTCACTGAAATCTACGTAAGTCAGTGGCTCCAGTAACGGTACTACACATTGCCTGTTTCCTCTCCCATGAGCAGCTTTCAACCCATTTTGTCAAAACCTCCCTTGGATTGAATTTGCAACCAAGGGAGGAAGAGGCTGTATTTCTTTTTTTTTTTTTCTTCCTTTTTTCTCCCTAATTGTACTTGGCCAATTACCCTCTTTTCCGAGCCATTCCGGTCATTGCTCCACCCCCTCTACCGATCCAGGGAGGGCTGCAGACTACCACATGCCTCCTCCGATACATGTGGAGTGGCCAGCCGCTTTTTTCCACCTGACAGTGAGGAGTTTCACAAGGGGGACATAGCACGTGGGAGGATCACGCTATACCCCCCCCCCCCCCCCAGTTCCCCCTCCCCCGAACAGGCCCCCCGACCGACCAGAGGAGGCGCTAGTGCAGCGACCAGGACACATCCGGCTTCCCACTCGCAGACACGGCCAGTTGTGTCTGTAGGGACGCCCAACCAAGCCGGAGGTAACACTGGGATTTGAACCAGTTGGTAGGCAATGGAATAGACCGCTATGCTAGTTGGACACCACCGCGGATGAGGATTTATTTCTGCCCCGAGATTGTCTAAATAACCATTTGCACTTACATTAAATCTTTTTGCTTAGACTTCAGTAAGTTTTGGTTGAATGCTGTGGGTTTTTATTTGCTCACTTTTGGCCGCTAATGATTTTGCTATTCCAGCATATTGAGCTCGCAATACGTGTGCATCCATTCCAAGTCATTCTGGCTTATCTGGTTTCATTCTTACTGCTGTAATTCTCATCTCTTTGCATTGGATAGATGCATAAAATATGAAAGGTTCTGAGATGATGTTGTGACATCATTATGATTTTAAAACTGTTATGTTATGGTTAGTTAGAAACTCAGAGATAAAAACTGTGCTTAGGGACACAGTCAGAAGGGCACTAATGGGAATCAGCTATTGACCAAAGAAGTATATATTTTTCACACAGTAATGATGCCCATGGGTAAAAATATTAGCACAGAGGATATTAGGCTCTGTCAGTTGGCTGATTCTGAAAGATGAAGTATGAAATGTATTTTTATGCAAAATATTATTTTCCTTCATAATACCGCACAAGAGCGATGCCTCAGTGATAATTCCAATCTGGTTCCCTATTCATCTCCATTTTGGTTCCACTTACGGATCTGTTGCAAGTTGCAATGTCAAAAAAGTTTTGTTTGTTTGTTTATCTTAGGGCCATATGTCCTAACAAGAACATGAATTTGCAAATTAATGTTCTTGGTTAGCGTTTCCCAATGTAAAAACATTTAAGCAAAATTTTGACTAATTATTGCATGTTCTCAAGCAATAACATTATCTATCATGTTGTGACGGAACACCACTGCTAAATGCATACCTAGTTGTAACCGTATCTTCCAGCACATTCTTCAAGGCTTAACACATGGCAGAATGACTATGCAGCCAATATATCAACAAAGAAACTTCTCTCCTTCATTCCCGTCCATCCAGTAAATAACATTTGCGTTCCACAGCTTCTATCAGTGATGCTTGTTCTGCAGGATTAGGCCTATTATCAACTCATTTCAGTGTCTAACACACAGGCTCCTTTATTCTCATTAATCTGCCCATATCCCCTAACTCTCACCGTCTTCATCTAATGAGTATTTATGACCCAGCACTATTTTTCTTCCATTGTCTTCCTACACACTGTGGCCCATAGACATCAGAGGCTGCAGTCCTGAAGCTCTCTCAACGGCAATATCGATGTATTTCACGTTTCAGACATTTATTCTTATCCAAAGTGACATGGTGAATGTTACAGTATAGAGGCTAAATTCTCACATTGCCAGCATTAGCAGCAACCAGTATTAAAGGGTGCAGGGGTCAGAGCCACTGAACACAGACAGTAAATGCAGCAGATATTGCCGTGCCCTCGGAAAGCTCACGTAGAGACAGGGTTTGGAGAAGGAATCCGATGCAGGGAGAAAAGGCAAGTTGTGTCAAAGGGGTCAAGGGTTGGCTGCAAATCACACAGATTTTCATGCTCCTACATATTAACCTCTCAATGTTGATCTGTTTTTCAGAAATGATGTGGGAATGCTGCGAGTGTTCAAGTCACACAGCATAACTGGACTCTTGTGAGAGAGCAACAAGTCTGCATCTACTGTGTGTGTTTCTTACTGTAGATGACATAACACAAGCTAAATAAGACATTTCAAATAAAGATTTCTTTGCCATTGAGCCTACCAACACGAGGATCGCTGGTTTGAATCCCTGTGTTACCTCCAGCTTGGTCGGGCGTCCCTACAGACACAATTGGCCGTGTCTGCAGGTGGGAAGCCGGATGTGGGTATGTGTCCTGGTCACTGCACTAGCACCTCCTCTGGTCGGTGGGGGCACCTGTTCAGAGGGGAGGGGGAACTAGGGGGAATAGTGTGATCCTCCAACGCGCTATGTCCCCCTGGTGAAACTCCTCACTGTCAGGTGAAAAGAGGGGGCTGGTGACTCCACAATTATCGGAGGAGGCATGTGGTAGTCTGCAGCCCTCCCTAGATCGGCAGAGGGGGTGGAGCAACGACCAGGATGGCTCGCAAGAGTGGGGTAATTGTCTGGGTACAATTGGAAAGAAAAAGAGGGGCAAAATTTTTTTTCTTTGCCATTTTTGTTTATCTTTGAAGTTTTTTTTAATTGGATGAGTTAGCAAGAATCAATTATAACTTTAACCATTTATTTTTCCATTTATTTATTCTTTCTTTCTGTCTCTTTCCTTCTTCAGGGCGAGAGACAGATGGGTTTGATTTTAGCTCCTTGTTTATGTTCCAATGATAAAATTCTCATTTTATTATTTCATCATTTCCTTTGTTAGGCTGGAAATGAGACGTCTCACCTGATGGGAAAACAAATCCCAGCATCTATCTCCATTTCATTTGATTTCTCAATGCTGCCTTCTGATTTACGTTATGTGGCATCTTATTTCCTTTCATGTCCTCTTCCGTCTGTTGTGTTGTCCAAACTTTAGATATATAAATTACCTAAATCACTCATCTTATTCACTACGCACAATTGATCTTTTAGAGGAATTTTTTTGGTGTCCTTGGCAGTAAAAAAGCATATCCTCTCTTCCGGTTGCTCGTTCTCTCAACCAATCGCTTTAAGCTAAACTAATAAGCATGGCTTTTTCTTTTTCTTTTTTCTTTTTTTTTAAAATCTTTCCTCCTACTTGTATTAATTTTGCTTTGTTTGAACATAAACACATTTGGAACATGGCACTTTCAGAGCACACACACAAATTATATATATATATATATATATATATATATATATATATATATATATATATATATATATATATATATATATATATATATATATATATATATATATATATATATATATTGTGTGTGTGTGTGTGTGTATTGTTTGTAATTAAAATTAGGAGACATTCTGTGCAATTCAGAGTAATATCCTAGATGGACTAATTGGAAATATCTCCCCCTTTATTTACTCTTGTCGTTCCATTCAAAAAGAGAGAATTAGAGAGGGAAGACTTTTAAGAGCAAAGATGGAATAGAGAGATTTTCTTTGTGTGTGCGTGTGTGTTGTGTTGTGTTGTGTTGTGTTGTGTTGTGTTTTTGTGCCAAACGAAGTAGTCTGTAGCTTCTGCCCTGGGCTGTGAAGTCAGACAGTGGACCTGGGATACACAGTCTAGTGAAAGAAACCTTTGTGCTACTGTTTCACTCATCTTTTCAGTATGGTTTTAGGGATCTGACTGTAAATTCTATCAGGTTATATCGCTGTATGTCCACACTCCTATTTGCATGGCTTATGTGTCTGCGGGTCCTGAATAGTGACCAACCATGAGGGACCACAAGACTGGCCTGGTTGTTTAAAAAGGCTGATTTTAAAGATCCCAAAGCATTATGAACAAAATCTGCCAAGCCTTAACCAGGTTTAATCCTATCCCTTTTCTCCTCGGCATCTCGCTCAGACATGATCAAAGTTACATCACAGAACAGAGTCCATAATAAGCGAGGTGAAATAATCCCCCGGCTGCCTTTGTTTTCCCCCACAGCTAGCCTGCAAACATCGCAGACGCCTAGCACATCCTTGTGAGTTAGATTTGAATGAACTGTCTCTCCACCATGATAAACACTGTTGTCATTTTTTTTTAAAAAAAGAAGAAGAATAAGACGGTTTTTATTCTTTGTCCTCTTGCAGCGTCTAAAACCCCAAGGACGTTTGAGGGAGCTGTCATAATAATGACAGATCTGCCAAAAGCCCGGGACACTCAGATCCCTCTGCCACAGCTGGCCTCTGCTGGAAAGAAGTTGCATAATAATTGAAATAATTTAGCGGCTAAACTGAGTGGCTTTGGAATGATCCAGTTTTTGAAAATGACAAGGATAAATCCAGATGAAATATGGGTGCCGTCCCATAAGCCAAATCTTCTTCAATCATGAACAGCTGTCCTGGGTTACGAATGTGGCTGTTGCTTAACCTGCCGAGAGAAAAAGGCTTTGATCAGGATTTGGCTCGGCCCACACTAACCCGATTCTTCTCCCCTACCATCTGCCATCGTTTCATTACTCTGGGTTTTTTAAGTATGTTTATAAATCATAAGAGCATTAGAAATAAGTTTCTTTCTTTTTTTTACAAGCACAAAAGGTTTAACAAAATAAAAAGGAAATGTGCTGAAACCCAGTTTTTCAGAAGTGTGCGTGTTTACTCAGATAAGTATATTCTGAGTCGCTTGCTTAGAAACCATACACCGATCAGCCAAAACATTAAAACCACCTACCTGATATTGTGTAGGCCCCCCTCGTGCCGCACAACAGGTCCGACCCATTGAGGCATGGACTCCACAAGACCTCTGAAGGTATCCTCTGGTATCTGGCACCAAGACATTAGCAGCAGATCCTTTAAGTCCTGTAAGTTGCGAGGTGAGGCCTCCATCAGCCTTTGTTTCAGCACATCCCACAGATGCTCGATCAGATTGAGATCTGTGGAATTTGGAGGCCAAGGCAACTCCTTGAACTCTTTGTCATGTTCCTCAAACCATTCCTGAACGATTTTTGCAGTGTGGCAGGGTGCATTTTCCTGCTGAAAGAGGACACTGCCATCAGGGAATACTGTTACCATGAAGGGGTGTACTTGGTCTGCAATGTTTCGGTAGGTGGTACACGTCCAGGTAGTATCCACATGAATGCCAGGACCCTAGGTTTCCCCCAGCAGAAAGTTGTCCAGAACATCACACTGCCTTTGCCGGCTTGCCGTCTCCCCGTAGTGCATCCTGGTGCCATCTCTTCCTCAGATACCGTCCACATGATGTAAAAGAAAATGTGATTTATCAGACTAGGCCACCTTCTTCCATTGCTCCATGGTCCAGTTCTGATGCTCACATGCCCATTTTAGGTGCTTTTAGTGGTGGACATGGGTCATATGGGCACTCTGACTGGTTACACAGTCTCATATGCAGCAAGTTGCGATTTACTGGGTTTTTACACCTGTCAATCATAGCCAGCATTAACTTTTTTCAGCAATTTGAGCTACAGTTGCTCTTCTGTGGAATCAGACCAGACGGGCTAGCATTCGCTCCTCATGCGCATCAATGAACCTTGGGCAACATGACCCTGTCGCCAGTTCACTGGTTGTCCTCTCTTGGACTGCTTTTGGTAGGTACTGACCACTGCATACCGGCAACACCCCACAAGACCTGCTGTTTTGGAGATTCTCTGACCCAGTAATCTAGCCATCACAAAGATGCTCAGATCCTTGCGCTTGCCCATTTTTCTTGCTTCCAACACATCATCTTCAAGAACTGACTGTTCACTTGCAGCCTAATATATCCTACCCTTTGACAGGTGCAATTGTAACCAGATAATCACTGTTATTCACTTAACTGTCAGTGGTTTTAATGTTTTGGCTGATCGTGTATTTGTTTCCTCCTTCAGTGAACCTGATGTAATTTATGCCATTGTGATGAGGAGGATAATAGTTTCGCTCTTGACGGCAATGGCTATAGACAAATCCAGTGTTTTTGAGTGTAAAGGTCAAGGTTGAAAGATCCACTGCATTCCCCGAGGATCCAAACTGCACGCTGTGGTCTGAGCTGTATTTGCATGTACCATCAGCGGGGATGAGGAATATGAACATCCCGCTGTGTTCATTTCTCTCTCGACCAAAGATAGATGTGTCATAATGCAGTCCACATTGTATTGGTTCTGCTCTGCAGTCGGTATAAACAATTCTATCAAACTAAAATCCTCTCGCTGGATCATGCAATTTTCCTAAAAGTCAAGCTTTTGTGTTCACGTTTCCTCTAATGAGCCATTTTGACTGTGCTGATGAAAGGCAAATGCTGCATTTCAGTGAGAAATTGCTTTGTTAATTTATGAGCAGTGATATGCTAGTAAATGAGAGGCCGGTAAATGAGAGGCTGGTAAATGAGAGGCTGATAAATGAGAGGCTTGTAAACGGAAATATAAACGAGGTTTAAACCTCTTCAGTATCTGCAGAGATGTTTACAGGGAAGTCTCCATTTTCTGGTAAACAACCCATTTTGATGTAACCTACAGCACTCTCGTTCTTCTTACGGTGTCATTTATACTGTGGTAATAAGATTGAGAAGATGGCAAAATCTTTTTCAAATGTGCAAGAATCTGTAGAGAAAAATGAGCGGGAAGGCACTCCCCCTCCTCAGTAAATACAATCTGGGTGCTCTTGAGCCAGGCAATTAACTCCGGACTGCACCAGAGGAGCTACTCCATTGCCGGGAAGAGGGTGTATGCTCAGTTAACGCACCCTGGATAAATGAAAGTTTGTAGTATAAACACAGCCTCTCTATCAATCAGAGGCTGATAGCCTTACAAGACAGATTGCCACTCTAAAATGGCCCTATCTGTATTCCCCACTGTAGACGGACGTGAATACTGCCGTTAATCGTGTTGAAGTGTTTGCTGGCTTAGACGTGTATTCACCACTTTACCCTTCACCGGGAGACTGATGTGACAGAAAACAATATTGCCCGCAAAAGAAAACCAACAGGGAAAAAAGAGAGAATTCTGATTCAGAAAATATCTCGCACCACTTTCTCTGTTGTCATCTGGAGCAGTGTTATGCTTGTGAAGTAGTAGACAGAGACTTCTCAAAAGGGGATGTTTAGGGGAGGGACATAATGATTGAGGAAGCAAGCCATGGGACCAGAAAGTCGGGAGTTTCAATTCTGGCTGGGAAAATTGGGGGAAGTAAACGAGACACAGCTTCTATGAATAAATATTGCTGAGGTGTTTGTGACAGCCCACTTATTTGCTTCAGCGAAGCTTTGTAGCTATCAACAGTTCAGAAGATCATAGTAGTAATTGCCAGGTCATGGAGATGAAATCATACAACCTACTCATCCCTCTATAATCAGCTCTCCACGCCATTGCCGTAAATAAGCTTGTGTTCTCAGAGAATGTGCGTGGCTAAATGAAGGTTAATTAACTAATTCCTCTCCGTTCTGCTGTGGCATTGATTCAGTAAACGTGAAGACCTGTCTTGGCAGGGCTGAGTATTCGTCAGTACCTTGAAGCCAGTTCCCCTGGCAGCGGCAGCACCAGAAGAGCAAAGCCTGTCCTCTACCTCACGCAAGGTTATTTACAAAACTCTTAAGGTCTCCAGTGCCATTTGTAGCCATGTTTGTCTTTTCCATGTCTCCATCGCCAACCCTCCAGTGAGTCTCCTGGCTACAGTTGGCCTCTCAGAGGGCTATTAACAAGATGGAAACAAGCAGCGCTAACCCTCGTGGTACATTTATCTCTTTCTCTCTCTGTCTCTCTCTCACTCTCTCTCGCTTTCTCTCTCTCTCTCTGACATCATGGCAGATGGATGGGAATTGGCACATCATATTTGTGCCACCAACATAAGCACTCACAGGGGAGCCAGAGGACGGCCCGTCTGAATATGAAGGATGGGCGTCTTGTGGCGCGGCAAGGACAGCGTACAACGTGTGCCAAATCCCAGACTTTTCAAGTTGGCTTTGATGCTAGCATTTTGTGAAAGTGTGTGGGTGTTTGTGGTGGGCATTGTCGATGTGAATGCGTCAAGTGGGAAAGTGTGTGGGTGTTTGAAAGGTGCGTATTTGGACACAGTATGCCAGCTTTCAATGACAAATACCCGAGATGACCTTGTAGCGGTACAACTCTCCTTGAGTTCCAGTAGCCTACATATTTTTCCATAGGTGAGAAACTTTTAAGGTCCTTGGGATTAAGAAGGCTTTGCAAGCTTCACTATGATTTTGGAAAAAGCGCTGGTGGGCAATCAAAAATCCTGGGACAGCATGGCCTAGTAAGTAGCTGAAGGTCCTGAATATGCACAAGCGTTGTTCTTTCTGAAGTGTCCTTGAGCAACACACTAGATCTCAGCTAGCTCCAGTGGCAACAATATGCCACTGACACTGTGCTCTGAGAGGAGAGGAACAAGGGAATTTCTCCACAGGGATCAAGATCAAGTATTGTATAATAATAGTAATAATAATAATAATGTGATTGTTACAATTGTATCAATACAATGAATATCAATATATTACATATCTGTATCTTTTGATGTGGACAAATAAGATTGAATGTACTTGCTCACTAACACAAAATCACACTGACCTTGAGCCAAACCCATGCATGTCACAGTGGATCATTTTATATAATCAAAGACAGATTTAGGGTCTTTTAGACAAGATATACAGTCGCAGCCAAACAAGAAGTCTCCCATCCTGCAATTCTACCGCATCCATCAGGAAATAACAGGTGCTGCGCACAACGTTTGACTCCTCAAAATGTTCTTATTACTAAGCTAAACTCAGCTGAAATTTATTTATGTAGCACTTTACACAAAACACAGTTGATCCAAAGTGCCTTCTAGCACACAGAGGAAAACAAAAGAATGAAACGAACACGAGAAGAAAAATCAGTGATGATGATAATAATAATAATAATAATAATAATAATAATGAGCATATTGGTGCAGGGTGCCCTGAGCTGGCCAAAACTGAATACCTACAAAGACACAACAAGGCCGCCACATACCTGCACTGGAACATCTGCAAAGAATTCAACATCAACACAAAAGAAAAACGGTACGAGCACGAGCCCCAAACAGTAACAGAAAAATACGACATCACAATCTTATGGGACGTGCCAATACAGACAGATCATGAGATAAAGACCAACAGACCAGACATTGTCATCAAGAACAAAGAAGAAAAAAGCTGCCTACTCATCGACATGTCCATCCCGGCTGAAAGGAGCACCACAGTAAAAGTAACTGAAAAACTGTCGAAATATAAAGACCTTGAAATAGAGATTGAATGAATGTGGGGAATGAAAACCACAATACCAGTAGTGATAGGAGCCCTGGGACTTGTAAAAAAAAGGGATGGAGAAATACACCCAGCGGATTCCGGGTAACATCAAAATACAAGAACTACAGAAGACCGCACTACTTGGAACATCTCATATCCTAAGAAAGGCACTATCAATCACATAGACTTCTACCTCATTCTAACCCTAGGCCCAAGGAATAGACCTGCCTGGTTATTATGTTGTATTATGGCATGAAGTTAAAGGAAATTTGTATAATAGTAATAATAATAACAATAATAATAGTAAATGCATATGGACACACAGAGCCCATACTGACAACACAGGCCTACAGAGACTTCAGGAGAAATACCTGAGCTGGTTGAGTTAGGCACAGTTAAAAGCTAATGAGTAAAAGTATGTTTTAAGATGACTCTTGAAAACCTCAGTAGTGGAGAAGAATTGTATGGTGGGAGGAAGGGAATTCCATAGTTATGTAGCAGCGGTAGAAAAGGCCCTGTCCCCATAACATTTAGTCCTGGATCTTGGGACAGACAGAAGTCTTTAGTAAGATGATCTCAGTTCTCTTACGGTGTGATATGGGGGCAGGAGTTCTGTAATGTAAGAGGGGGTTAGACCATTTAACACTTTGTAGACAAACATCAGGATTTTAAAAACAACCCTGTAGCTAACAGGCAGCCAGTGTACGGAGGCAAGAATGGGAGCAATGTGCTCCTTCTTTTTTGACCTTGTTAAAACTCTTGCTGCTGCATTCTGAACTAGTTGGATACTGAATAAACAAGAGTGAATGATACCAAAATATAACAAGTTGCAGTAATCAGGGCAGAAGGATATGAAGGCATTGATGACTTTCTCCAGGTCAGAAGTACAGAGAATTGATCTGAGTTTGGAGATGGAGTGGAACTACATGAAGCTCAATTTTACCACCTGATTGATTTGTTTGTCAAACATTAACCCTGAATGGAATATGACTCCCAAATTTTTTTTACATGTGATTTAACAGAGGGAGTCAGTGGGCCAAGATGAGGAGAAATAATGTTGGTCAAATGCTGTGGTCCAGATAACATAACTTAAGTTTTATTCTCATTGAGCTGAAAAAAGTGTGCAGCCATCCAGGATTTGATGTCTTGCAGATAGTTATTGAGGTCGGTCAGTTTGTTGTAGTTATTAAGCTCTAGGGGGAGGCAGAGCTGTGTGTCATCCACATAACAGTGAAAAGATACGTTATGTTTTTGAATAATGTGGCCTAGAGGAGGCAAATAGATGGAGAACAGATTTGGACCGAGTATGGAACCTAGGGGAACACCAAAGAAAATGGGGGCTGAGGAAGAAGATGAGTTGCTAATATACATACTAAAAGATCTGTTATATTAATATGAGGAAACCCAGTTTAAGACAGAGCCAAAGATCCCCGCCCATTGGTGTAATCTGTGATTGAGAATATGATGATCTGCTGTGTCAAAGGCTGCAGTTAGATCAAGGAGCAAGAGGATGGAGCAGCAGAGCCAAAGCTGGCCAAAACAGTACTGTTAAATAAAGAGACAAGTTTCTCTGCGCTTCCATGAGATGTTGCAGCCTCGATACCTCGTTGTGTTATTGTGTTGTTATTCCATGTTAAGTACACCATGAGAGACACGAAACCAGAGTCAAATTCCATGTGTGTGCAAACCTACATGGCCAATAAACTTGATTCTGATTCTGATTCTGACACTGACTATGGCGGGCGCTTCTCTATAGGCTTTTGCAAACTTATTGGCAGTGGAAGAAGCAGGGAGTGGAGTAGGGCGGACAGGAGAAACGTGTGTCAAATCGAGGTAAAAAATGATTGCCCTGTGATCAGATAGGTGAAAATCTTCTATTTTAGGGTAGGAGATAGAGAGTAGAGCCCTGCGCGGGGCTTTCTTAATCCCGCTCCCGCTGGATTTCTGACCATTACCACCCCCACCCGCAATGTGCTTGTCCACTCCCGCAATGTGCTTGTCCACTCCCGCAATGTGCTTGTCCACTCCCGCCCGCTCCCGCAAACATTCTGACCATTCAGGCCCGCACAGTAGAATTCCATTGATTTTGTGTCTTCTCCCGCCCAGCAGGGAAACCACATTATTTTACTGGGTACTGTTGATAAAGGGATGCATACCTGTCGGTAATAACGGAGGGAAATGACCCTCTAGTGCATAATTACGTTGATACTAGTGCAATAATTACAGATCTTCCAGTGCGATAAGTACACCTATTCCAGGGCAAAATTGAACTGTATTCATTTGCCTTATTATCTTAGAACCTATGTTGTTTGTTTTGCTGAGGTTGTTTTACATTTCCCCGTGTCTTTTAACGCATTGATCAGTGCGATGTTTTGTGCTTCTCATAACATCAATAAATGGGCAGACAACGATTGGAGTGAACGATTATTTTAGTGAAGTCTCTCAGGATATATTTACACGTGGCAGGTTGCTTCCTGACTGCACATATAAGTGCCTGACTACCTAGCTGGCTATTGTAGCCTCCTATCAGCAGGGGGCGTACGTAGACTAGAACACAGTCGCGTGTAATGCTCTGCTTGAGGGCATCAGAGAATCAGAGAATCAGGAGTGGCGCTCCTCTAATCTGTCCTCCTCCTCTGCATTCATACATGACACGTTGATGCATCAAACACATTGCACCACTAAACGCAACCGAAACACAAATCGACTTCTTTACAACAAAGTTTTTTGCGGGTGAGAAGCTTGATGTGGGTATGTGTCCTGGTCGCTGCATTAGCGCCTCCTCTGGTCGGTCAGGGCTTCTGTTCAGCGGGGAGTGGGAACTGGGGGAATAGCGTGATCCCCCACACGCTACGTCCACCTGGCAAAACTCCTCGCTGTCAGGTGAAACGAAGTGGCTGGCGACTCCACATGTATCGGAGGAGTCATGTGGTAGTCTGCAGCCCTCCCCGGCTCGGCAGAGGGGGTGGAGCAATGACCGCGACGGCTCGGAACATAGGCTAATAGGCCAAATACAGTTGGGGAGAAAAAGGGGGAAAAATCAAAAAATAAAATAAAATGAATATATAATGGAGCACTTGAGGTCATTTTTGTGAATTACGGCAGCCCCACCACCTCGTGAATATAACCTGGGTTGATGAAAGTGAGAGTAGCCTGAATAAGGAGTGGCTTCAGTGAGAGGGGTGAGGTCATCAGTGGTAAGCCATGACTCGGGATAAAGAAGCAGTTTAGATTTTGGGACAAAATAAAACCCTGACAGAAAAAATGATTTGTTTGACAGCGATCTCATATCCAGCCGACCAAATCTGGAGGAAAGGGAAGGCGAGGATGAAATTATAGTGTGTGTAATGGTAATAAGATTGTCAAAATTTACTGAATGAGGTACTTTGGAGACAAAATGATGGTGTCTGAGTGTTAGAGGGATTGGGATGTGATTTACATGTAGAGCAGCTGAATGTGGGTTTGACTAGTGGCAGCTGGTGCGTTTTTCTCCAAGGGGCTGTACCAGAAATCAACCAAACATGTACTAAGGTATCACACCAGTGTATTTGTGTCTATTTGTGTCTATCTGTAAGTATTACTTTACTTATATCCTCTTATTTCTGTCTGTGCTTATATTTGATCATTCCTATGTTTTTGTTTGACTGTAATACATTTAATCTCTCTGTAAAGCACTTTGATCAATGTTTGTTTGTAAATGCACTCGATAAATAAACTGACTTGACTTGACTATTTAGATAAATGAAAAGGCCTTTATTTTTATTTGCTGAGCTGAATGAACATTTGTTATAATGAAATGTAACAAATATATTTGTTATAATGAAATAGGCAGCAGTTGCGTAGGTTGGATTTTGACACTGCTTGTAAGTGGGAGGACAAGGAACGCTACAACAAATCCGGGTATGAATTAAGGAGGCCCATCAAAGCCACTACATAACAATATACGGACAAACTGGAAAATGACTACAGTGGCTGTGACTCATGGCGCATGTGGAGCGGGCTGCAGGCGATAAATCTAAACCCAGTGTGGCTATCAACACCTCTGCCTCTCTCCCGGATGAGCTTAACAACTTTTCTGCCCGCTTTGAATCTCCCAACTTGGACCCAGTGACAGCAGCACAGTGACCACTCGACGAAGTCGATCTACAGGTGACAGAGGCTGATGATGTGAGTAAAACTTTTAAGAGTTAATGGTCATAAAGCTGCTGGCCCAGATGGCATCCCTTCCCGTGTCCTCAAGGCATGGTACACTCAGCTATCTCAGGTTTTTACTGACATTTTTAACCTGTCCCTGTCATTGTGTGTGGTTCCACTGTGTTTTAAGAAAACCACCATTGTGCCTGTACCTGAGAAAATACCTGTCTCTTGCCTTAATGATTTCCGACCTGTTGCTTTGACCGCTGCTACTATGAAGTTCCTGAAAAAATGGTTATTAGATTAGATTAGATTAGATTAGATTAGATTATTTTATTAGCCACACGACCAAGGCCGATGGAATGTGTTTTTGGTACACAAACTCTGCAGCACAATACATACATGGACAACAACAGACACTCCACATATTATCATGAACAATACAGTCACACAATAACAGAAATAAACATATCACACATAACAATTAGGTGAATGGTGGTATTTATGCCAATGGCGTGGGAGGAGGGGACTATAGGGAGGAATTCAGAGTCCTGATGGCTGGGGGGGGGACTGTTCATGGAGTGTTTAGTCTTAGTGGACACTGACCTGTAGCACCTTCCTGAGGGAAGGAGCTGGAAAAGGTGATGAGCAGGATGTGAGGGGTCAGAGATGATCTTCTTTGCTCACTTTACAGTCTGATTAGTATGTAGAGATTCAACTGAGGGGAGTGGGTTGCCTATGATTTTGGATGCCTTGTTGACAATCCGCTGCAGTTTTTTTCTGTGTTTGACTGTCCATGCCACCGTACCATACTGTAATAGAAGCTGTTATGATGGATTTGATAATGGCTGAGTAAAACAGAATGAGCAGTTGATGTTTGATCCGGTATTTTTTAAGCTACCTAAGGAAGTAAAGTCATTGTTTAGCTTTTGCAACGATGTGTGCTGTGTTAATTTTCCATTTCAGGTTATTGCTGATGTATGTTCCAAGGAATTTAAAAGAGTCGGTGATGGTGATGCAGTCTCCGTTCATTTGTATGGGTGTTTTAGGATTTGGCATGCATCGGAAGTAAATAATGAGTTCTGGGGTTTTGGCTGTATTAAACAGAAGGTTGTTGTTTGCACACCAGGTGACAGCTTGGTCTACTGCAGTGCGGTACTGGGTTTCATCACTGTTGGAGATGAGACCGACAATGGTTGTGTTGTCTGTGTATTTTATTATTTTCACTGAGTTATCCATGGATGTAAAGTGGGTGGTGTAAAGTGAGAAGAGCCAGGGGGAGAGAACACAGCCCCAAGGATCACCTGTACCGAGGGTAAGAGGGTGTGAGGTTAAGTTATTAACCTTCAGCCTCTGTGGCCAGTTCCACAGGAAGCTCTGAATCCAGTGGCATATGGCTGGGTCAATGTTCATATCCAAGAATATGCTAAAGAGTTTGAGTGGGTTGATGGAGTTGTAGGTGGATCTAAAGTCTATGAACAGGATGCGTGCGTAGGTGTTTGGTGATTCCAGGTGTTGCAGGGCATGGTGCAGGGCTATGCTAACTGCATCCTCAACAGACCGGTTGGCTTGATAGGCAAACTGATATGGGTCCATCATTGAGGAGGTGCAAGATTTCAAGTGTGACAGAATGATGCACTCAAATGCTTTCATGGCCACAGATATTAGGGCAACTGGTCTGAAGTCATCGAGGCAGGTGATCTTTGAGGACTTTGGCACAGGAATGATGGTAGAGAGTTTGAAGCACCGTGGGACTGTACATTGGCTTAGAGAGATGTTAAATATGGTGGAAAATATTGGGGCCAATTGTGTTGCACGGTGACTCAAAAAAGCAGGACTAATGCCCTTCTGCTTTTTTAATGTTCAGCTTCTTGAATGTTGCTCTCACCTCCTCCTCCTGGATGCAGAAGGGTGGCATTGGAGTGGGAGTAGGGGGGGGTGGCTGGTAGAATAGGTTTTCCAAACCTTGCATAAAACATGTTTAATTTATCTGGGAGGTTATGGTCATTATCTGGAGGGGAGCAGAGGCGTTTTTTGTAATTTGTCATTTCCTTAAGATTTTCCCATATTGATCTGGAATTAATGGAAGAGAATTGTAGTTCGAGTTTTGTTTGCATAGCTAGACTTTGCTTTTCTTATTGCAGCACGCAACTTATACTTGAATGCTTTGTACTGATCCCTGTTTCCGTTTTTGTATGCCCAGTTTCTTTCTTTGTGTAAGAGGTGTAATTCTTTGGAGAACCAGGGTTTTTTATTGCTGTAAAATGTGATTGTTTTGGTAGAGATGCACATTTCCTCGCAGAACTTGTTGTATGACATCACTGTGTCAGTGAGTTCATCGAGAGAGTTGCACACTGCACTAAATATATTCCAATTAGTGCATTCAAAGCACCCTTATATCAAATATAAACTGTACATTCCTGCTACCCTTGATCCATTACAGTTTGCCCACTGTTCCAATAGATCTGTAGATGACGCTATTTCGCTTGCTCTGCATACTGCTCTAATACACCTTGAAAAGAAAAATAACTATGTCGGAATGTACCATCCAAACTGGTGTTGAAACTCAGAGGTCTTAGTCTGGGCAACTCTATCTGTAATTGGCTATTTAATTTCCTGACAGGCAGGGCCCAGACTGTGAGAATACATAAAAAATACTCACCTGGGACTACCGGTTTGCCGGTGGAGTAGTCAGACACATAGTGAAAGCGCTCTCCCAGATCAATCGCAAATTTCCTGCCAAATAACTTGTTAACTCGTCTTGACATATGCTCAATAATCCAGGTAGAAAATCAAAGAAGGTTTAATCAGTTCATCTGGATACAGCGTTTATTGACATATACATTTCATCACTCATCTAAGTGACCTCTTCAGTCTAAACTGACTGCAGGTATCCCCACCCTTATAAACAATACCAACTGAAACCAATGACCAGTTTCATATGCAAATATGGGCGTGACCATTACATTGGCCAAGTGTACTATTCACAGAGGACTTGGGTTATGTTTGCAGTCACAGCATTGTAAGATGGTGACAGACATACTCTTAGCCCCCCCCCCCCCCCCCAGTTCAGGATGGTTGTTCCCTCTTAACATATAGATGGCCTCTTTGATTTCCCGTTCAAACCAGCGTTTCTCCCTATCAAGGATGTTCACATCCTCATCCTTGAAAGAGTGGCCACTGGCTTGTAGATGGGTGTAGACTGCGGAGTCCTGGCCTGGCGCGTTAGCTCTCCTGTGTTCTGATGAGTACTTAAGGTTTGACTCTCATCATCCACTGGAGCACAAACTAGGAGTCATCAGGATGCTGTACCACTGAGCTGACAATGTCCCTACCGACACAGCGGCCGAGGAAGGGGAGAAATCCCACATTAAACAGGCCTTGGTTAAGTGTGGTTATCCTAACTGGGCATTTGTCCAAACCAGGAAGCTGCCCGAACAGTGAAGGACAACAGCAGCCTAAGCATAAACCAGTGGTGTCGGAAAAGGTTTCAAACCCCAAAATACGCTACTCCAGAAGTTGGTCCCCCGGCACAAACAGAGCAATATAGTGTATGTTGTTAAGTGCACATTGGTCCCCTGCGCAAAAACACTGACCCGAAACCCCTCCGAGACCTATCATTATCAGCTTCCAGGAGTTCACCATCAAGGAGATGGAGTTGAGCGATGCTTGGAAAAGGGGAAAAATCCAATGGGGCAACAGGTCTCTCTACTTGGACCATGATTATGCGACTGAGATAGTCAAGAAGCGCAGGGAATACAGCGGGATCAAGAAAGCCCTAAAGGAGGGGGGATTCGCTTTTAAACGCCATACACGAATATACGGATCCACTGGGATACGGGGGCTCGAAAATACAGCAGTGCACAGGAGGCGCAGTGGGAGCTGAGAGCGAGGGGAAATATTCAAGTGTTCCAGAGTAGGGATGTTCCGAGCGAATTCGAATAGGGACTTGAATTACACGAAACGGCACGACTTTTTAAATTTCCGAAACTCTAAAATAGTCATGACAGCTTTATATTTTGGCCGTGCATTGTTCACTGTGTGGCTCCATTTTCAATACAGGGCATGTTGGAATCATAGGATGGTAGAGTTACTGCTTTTCGACTCATGAGCCATCCTTAATACTGGGCCTCTCATACTGAGAGGCTTCACCCTCAACCCACCAACGGGGTCACAGTTGAGGAGCAAGAACCACCTCCTCACTTGGAGATTTTTTTCTCCCCAATTGTATCTGGCCAATTACCCTGCTCTTCCGAGCTATCCCGGTCACTGCTCCACCCCCTCTGCCGACCCAGGGAGGTCTGCAGACTACCACATCTCCTCCGATACATGTGGAGTCGCCAGCTGCTTCTTTCCACCTGACAGTGAGGAGTTTCACCAGGGGGACGTAGTGCATTGGAGAATCCCCTCAGTTCCCCCTCCTCCCCGAACAGGCACCCCGAGGAGGCGCTAGTGCAGCGACCAGGACACACACCCACATCCGGCTTCCCACCTGCAGACACGGCCAACTGTGTCTGTAGGGACGCCCGACCAAGCCGGAGGGAACACGAGGATTCAAACTGGCGATCCCCGTGTTGGTAGTGCAACGGAGTAGACCGCTACACTACCTGGACGCCCAAGGTTTCTTCATTTTTGAGTTACATAGTTGTGATTTTAGTTCTAATTTTGTTCTGGGGGACTACTAATTCATTCATTATCTGGTACAAGCATGATAGGGTCACATAAGCTATGAATTGCTTCCTTAAATGTGAATGGCCTGAGTAATCCAATCAAAAGGAGTAAAGTGCTGGCAAAAATTAAAAAGGACAGGACACAAGTTGTATTCCTACAAGAGACACACATGTCAAAACAAGAACATGACAAGTTGATAACGTTTGGGTACTTAAACTCTTTTTTTCAGTTCCTGTAATAATAGTCATTAAAGAAGGGTGGCGACTCTGGTTTCCAACTCTCTCAACTCTGAATTAGTTAAGGAAAAAGGAGACAAAGAGGGCAGGTATATAATAGTAAAAGGAAGGATAGATAAACGTTTTGGCCACATTTGCCAATATATACACCCCACCAGAAAGCAATAGAACATTCTTTTAAGTCCCTATTTGATAACGATAATTTCTGAAAGCGAAGGAATTTTAGTCTGTGCTGGAGTCTCTAAACCACTCTGTTGATACAACAACTGCAAAAAGATATAAACCCCACAGGTCAAAAGACCTCAACATGTTAATCAAAGAGACAGACGTGTGAAGTTTGGAGGAATCTCCATCCAGAGGAAAAAGACTTTACTCACTATTAAGCCACTCACCAGCTACACTCCACGTTAGACTACTTTCTGATGAACATTATTGACAGAGACAGGGTGAAGGGGCGCTTAACAGGAGCAGCAGATGTATCAGATCACAACTTAATTCAGTCATCGATACCCTTGAATAACAGCCCAAAGAGTACACTATGGAGACTAAATATCAGTATCTTAAACAACGAGTCAGTAAGGAGATCAAGGAATAAATTAGTTATAAAAGGTAACAAGATTGGCCAAGTAGATCCAACTATCTTATAGGATACAATTAAAGCAATAATGAGAGGGAGACTAATTTCAAGAACGGCACACTCAAAGAGGATAAAATATGATGACTTGTCAGGGTAGCGTAGCGGTCTATTCCGTTGCCTACCAACACGGGGATCGATGGATCGAATCCCTGTGATACCTCCGGCTTGGTCGGGCGTCCCCACAAACACAATTGGCCGTGTCTGCGGGTGGGAAGCCGGATGTGGGTATGTGTCCTGGTCGCTGCACTAGCGCCTCCTCTGGTCGGTCGGTCGGGGCGCCTGTTCAGGGGGGAGGGGGAACTGGGGGGAATAGCGTGATCCTCCCACGCGCTATGACCCCCTGGTGAAACTCCTCACTGTCAGGTGCAAAGAAGCGGCTGGCGACTCCACATGTAATGGAGGAAGCATGTGTTAGTCTGCTGCCCTCCCTGGATGGGCAGAAGGGGTGGAGCAGCGACCGGGACAGCTCGGAAGAGTGGGGTAATTGGCCAAATACAATTGGGGAGAAAAGGGGGGATTTAAAAAAAAAAACTTGTATTTTAATTAGATACATTTTCTCATACCAGTATTTTGTGTTTTATTTTGATACATTTGATGAGCAAGTATTTGTAATTTGCAACAAGGTACTTTTTGATGTATTTGTGCCCATCTCCGCCTGGATATACGGTAGTTTCGCCTCTGCTGATGTGGGCACTTTTCTACTGAGCTAGATTCCTATCACAGCTGCTGTGAAGTGAGATTCTATTGTGACTGCACGTGTACGTCGGCTTTTGTTAATAGTCTGCGCTTTTCTTCATTACAGGAGCGGAATGCAGTAATTACTACTTGTCTGCATCAGTAGTGACTAATGGGGTCAACTCTGCCTCAAACAGACCTCCTACAGAGAGAACTTGAGCTACACCTTCCATTCTGCCTTTTAGAACGCAAGTCAGCGTCTTGAGCTTTATTTAACACGATGTGCACATCTCTTTTCATTTGTGAACCATTCAGATGTTTTGAATTCAGTCTGTGAACAATGTGCAGTTCATCAGAATAATGTTAAGTGTATTTATGCTTGACCTACAAAACCGCTGTTACCTTTGTTGTGTTGCAACCCCTCTGCCCCCCACTCTGCCTTAACTTGCTCGGTGTTATTCCTTTTATTACAAGCTTGTTTTGCACATTTGAATCAGGAAGACTTTAACAGGTAGGAACAAGAAATGCAGCAGAATTTTGATTTGATGTTTTTGGCGCATGTAAATGCAAAGTTCACAGCCAGCGTGTCCTTACATATGTGGGGTGGCACGGTGGCCCAGTGGTTAGCACTGTTGCCTCACAGCAAGAAGGCCCTGGGTTCGAACCCCAGGCCGTCCCAGGTCCTTTCTGTGTGGAGTTTGCATGTTCTCCACATGTTTGGGTTTCCTCCGGGTGCTCCGGTTTCTTCCCACCATCTAAGACATGCATGTTAGGGTTCATACTCCTGCCTGTGCCCCTGAGCAAGGCGATAACAAAGAACTGGAGTTGGTCCCCGCCCACTGCGCCTAGTATGTGTATAGAGGATGGGTTAAATGCAGAGAATGAATTTCACTGTATGTATGTACCGTGACAATGAAAGTATCTTCATTAACATCATACAATGTAGAGAGACATATTGTGAACATGAGAATTTGGGTGGCATGATGGCGCAGTGGTTAGCGCTGTCGCCTCACAGCAAGAAGGTCCTGGGTTGGAACCCCGGGGTTGTCCAACCTTGAGGGTCATCCCACATCGTCCTCTGTGTGGCGTATGCATGCTCTCCCTGTGTCTGCGGTGGGTTTTCTCCAGGTGCTCTGGTTTCCCCCACCATCAGAAACAAAAAAGACATGCATGTTAGGGTTAATACTCCTGTCTGTACCCCTGACCGAGGCATGGCAAGACGAACTGGAGTTGGTTCCCAGGCGCTGCACGGCGGCTGCCCACTGCTCCTAGCTACACAGCTAGGATGGGTTAAATGCAGAGGAAGAATTGCGCCACAGGGATCAATAAAGTATCTCAAAATCAAAATCAGTGCATCCAGAATATCTAATAACTCTTCATGTCTGCATTCAAACCTCCTGTTTTTCCAAAGGCATGCTATTATGAAGGAGTCAGAAAAGCAGCGATATGTATATGTCTAATAGTGTGAGAATTAGAAAAATATTTCAGCATTTTCAAAGCTTCACAAGCTTGGACGAGGCTAGTGGAAGTATTGCAGATTGTCGAAAACCTGTAGGGCCGCTCAGAGGTGATGAGCATTTTTCTGATCTCCTCAGCTGTTGTCATAAAGCACAATGTTTACTGTGTATTCTCTAATGTGGCTCGCTTCACGCCATAATTTGGAGGATCTGTCATCTTTGTCTCGTGAAAATAGTGTTACAGGTTTTTTTTTCTTTCCCTAATAGGTATCTCAAAATTCAAATTGGGGTCAAACTCTATGTGAATATATAATACGCAATCACTTTTATTCTTTTTTCCCCTTTTTCCCCTCTCAACTCACAAGGGCTCACATTCATTCAGTTTCATGCATCTCCACCTGCTGGGAAGTGTCCTGTATGGTCCCATTTCTCACAGCTGACCGACAGTCAGAGATAAGGTGCTTTACTTTTTACATTTTGGGGCATTTAACTGGTACTCTTATCTGGAGTGACTTACAATTCGGAAATAAAATAAAGAACAAGTGAGTGAATGGATACATTAATTCAGGAGCTGTGCTCAAAGGAATCCCAAATGCATTTACTGAACCTGGCGGCCTGGCCAGGGTGTCTCCCCGCCTGCCGCCCAATGACTGCTGGGATAGGCTCCAGCATCCCCGCGACCCTGAGAGCAGGCTAAGTGGTGTGGATAATGGATGGATGGATGGAAGAAAAGAAAAAAAGAGACAGACATCATTATTGTTTAGTCCTACCTGCTCTATCATTGACACAAATTTTCCCATATTCTCAGGTACAAAAAGAAAACTTCCTCATCATGGAGACATGCGAAAATGCACTGAGGCCTAAACCCACCTCACGTCTCCTTTTATTTCACTGAAACCAAACGTACAGTTTAACCCTCCTCTTCTTCAGTGAGATAAAGTTAGCTCACCTTTCCAAGATAATGGGAATCCTTATGACTGGCATTCAAATTAATTCCTTTTTGGCATGTGAGAGCAAGGCAAAGCACCGAGGAGAGATAAGGAGCCGCCTAATGAGCCAACAAGCAGCACATCAACCCTTTCAGCTATCCCATAAGGATTATATTTCCCAGATTGATCAGGGGGAAAAAAATTCCCAAGGGAAATTGGAGTGGATACCATATTTTTTATAAGATGGCTGTGACTTTAGAAATGGTCGAATAAAACCAGTATGTCGATTGCTTTCTCTCTTTCATCCATGTCCACAGTGCTGGCACAACCATTGCAATGCTACTGATTGTCACACTGTTATTTCAACATTAGAAATGTAATTAACATTTAAATGATATGTTAACATACCCTCAGAATTTGAACGGGTTATTTGCTGAAAATAATCTTTTTTAATTACTATCATTTGTGGCTGTTTGTGTTGCGGTGATCTCTGATGCGTGTTCATATTATACCATCCTCTTGTTTTCCAGGGATCAGGAATACTTTGTCATTTTATTTAATGTACTTGCACACATAAAATGAAATGAAATATTGTTATCCCCCAGCCCACAGCAGTGCAACACAAAGACAAAAACACATCCAAAACCTACAAGACCTACAACAACACACATCCAAACTAACACATATAACCAAACTAACAGATAGTATGTCCAAACTAAACAAAATAAAAAGACAAAAAACAAAAAAACAAAAATCACTGTCCAAGGGAAAGAACGCCAGCCAGGATGACTGTCGGAACTGCCGGTCTGCATGGGCTAGCAGTTAACTTAGCCTGCCCTGCTTCCGCGTCCTGTCAGACCACCCTCAGTGTTTCCTCTTCGGGCGCAGCTCTGGGCAGGGGCCGTGGTCCTTGGGCCCACCGGACGCAGCAGACCAGGCTCCCTCAGCCGATCCAACGCCAGCTCTCCCAGCCAGACACCCTCGACACACCTCCCCGCACTCCACACGACGACAACAAAAACACAGTCAATGCCAGGTGAGGCTGCTGCCAGATCGCCCTTGGTGTTATCAGAAGTGCCGGTCTGCATGGGCTAGCTGTTAGCTTAGCCTGCCCCACGTCTGCGTCAGACCACCCTCGGTGTTACCTCCTCGGGCGCAGCTCCGGGCAGGGCCATGGTCCCTGGGCCCACATGTTGCAGCAGACCAAGCTCTTCCAGCTGATCCAGCGCCAGCTCTCCCAGCCATCAAACGAAGACACAAACTTAGACACAGACGTGGACAAAGACACTGCATGGACGATACTGGGTGAGGCTGCCGCAAACATGAATTCGTGCCACCATCTTCCCACACCGGTACTGAGTGAGGCCGCTGCAAACATGAATTCGCGCCGCCATCTTCCCACATCGGAAGTGGTGATGATCACAAGTGACATACTGCACATGTTAAAGGGAGACCCAACCCAGCACAATCCATTTCCTGTTTCCCACAGGCATTTATTTTTGGGTTGTTTTGGTACACCCTTGTTTCATTTATATAGGTTGGTTAGAAGAGGAGACCGAGCTGTTTGGTATTCTCCACCTCCGTCTCTTCTGTTCTATGTAATACCAGATAAATTTGACTGCCAATATTTATCTTTTTAAAGATATAAAATATGTGAAGGTTGAAAACTGAAGGTAAATACCACTCTGCATTGGTTTCTTTAAATCCAGTGTGGTTTCCTGAATAAAATTATTGTTCCTGAGGACTTATATTGTTCCAGCTAAAAAAAAAAAGAAAAAAAAAGATTTCGGCTGGTCAGAGTTAGAAAGGCACAAGGAGCCCATATATTTTGAGCACCAAAAAGACTTTTTGATCAACTTTTGTTGATAATAAACCCCTAATAACCCTAATCCTACCCCCCCAACACACACACACACACACACACACACACACACACACACACACACACACACACACACACACACACACACACACACACACACACACAAACGTCGAAGTTGTCCTGAACAACTACAATATTGCATAGTTGGTTGTTAGCTGCCTTGTTCCACGGCACCATGTTTGAATGGAAGGGATGTTGTGTTCACTTTTTTTTGTGGTAATTTTGAGGATTGGAACTAGCATCTTCAAACTCACTCTAACGTTGCTCAAATTGTCTCCTGTTATCGACATTTACAGCAAAATTTATTTTGAGCTTGATCCAGCTACCCTGTTCTCCAGCGAGCCAACATGAGTTTGTTTTGTCCTATTTCTGCACTGCAAGTCTTAGTATCTTTGTAGACATCCCCTCCTTCCACTGTAAATGTCCAAAGACCCCCAAGGAGTAAAGTTTCGAGTTCAAAGCTGTGCAATTCAAGTGTATCATCACAACTTACAGCTGGCCCTAGAGATAAAATTTGGGATGCAGGGGAATTGGCACTCACTCCGCAATAACTGTAGTATCTTGTCACTTGGTGTCTTCAAGCCTTACTTTGTACTACCAGCAGAACCACTTTGTCGCTGCAACAGTGGCATTGTGGGAGAACAACAATATGGCCACATAACATATGGTCCTGCTATTTTTGTCTGTCTATATGAACTCTGTGTATCTGGAATTTGCACATCATAGTATCAGTGGAACCATGATTAATTCCTGGAAATGTATGGTAGGCTACTTGGCTATTTAAAAAAATAAAATAAAAAATAGAACGAGACTCATTGTGCTGATTGCAATTTGAGCTTTGGAAAGCTACAAATGCATACCGGTGAATATAATGACTATTGACTGAAATTATGAGACATTCTCTGGTCTGAATTAAGAACAAATTGGTTGAGAGCCCATTTAATGTCATATACAACAGCGGAAAGGGTGATGGGCAGGGAAGAAGCTTAATCACTTCAAAATAACCCACTGTTCATTTTGCAGCAGAATGTTATGCCCTTTCTGGATGGCATGATATTAAATCAGTTCAGGACGTTCGAATTTTAATTTTTCATAACGGTGGAGTTTGCCTCATATGGTCTTACAGCGATTGAAAGATTCGCTATACAATCCCGGGAGTGAAAGGCAATCAAGCAAATTATTTTGTGTTTGATAACGGACATTACTTTAATATAACTCTGCGTAAACTCCACCACAATGTCCTGGAGGTTAGAGACTAAACTTAATACTCACAACTGTGTCCAACCCTTCTGTGGCCCATGTCTGAACTGGTGATGAAACTAACAGGCCTAGTTTGCAATATATATAGCAGCAGAAAAACAGGTGAGCTTCACATAATGTACACTATATTATATATATAACTTTATTAAAAGAAACACTCATGGCATGAAACAGGCTTGTACTGTCTCATAAAGAATTTACTTGACTCACTGGATTATATATATATATATATATATATATATATATAGAGAGAGAGAGAGAGAGAGAGAGAGAGAGAGAGAGAGAGAGAGAGAGACTGCGTGGGTTTCCTCCGGTTTCCTCCGTGTGTGTGTGTTGGTGGGTGTGGGCCCTGTGATGGCCTGGCAGCCTGTCCAAGGTGTCTCCCCCGCCTGCCGCCCAACGACTGCTGGGATAGGCTCCAGCATCCCCGTGACCCTGAGAGCAGGATAAGTGGTTCAAATAATTGATGGATAGATATTATAGTGTGTATTATTGTCAGTTCCGCCATTGAGTATATATATAATTTTAACTTTATACTGCAGTATATAGATTTTGCCATTAAAGTACATAATTTCACATGGTAATTCAATTTGTTTGTCAGTACAGGCTTTTCACTGTCTACACTGTCAGGTGAATCGGCCATATTAGATCACCCCTAGGTATGAGTGTGTGTGTGTGTGTGTGTGTGTGTGTGTGTGAGATCGCCTAGCGGCCTGTCCGGGGCTTCTCCCTGCCTGCCGCCCAATGACTGCTGGATAGGCTCCAGTGACCCTGAGAACTTATCCTGCTCTGGATGGATGGATGTATAGTATAGCGTGTATTATTGTCAGTTCTGCCATTGAGTATATATATATATATAATTTTAACTTTACGCTGCAGTATATAGATTTTGCCATTAAAGCACATAATTTCACATGGTAATTCAATTTGTTTGTCAGCACTGGCTTTTCACTGTCTACATAGTATCTTATATGTCGTTCTACAGTTCTTGTATCATGTAGGTATCATATCAGCACTCAGTCAGTACAGAATCTAAAGAGGGTTGCATCTCCCCCTACTGTTTTTACTGTATGGGTGCAGTGTGTGGTGTGTGTGTGTGTGTGTGTGTGTGTGTGTGTGTGTGTGTGTGTGTGTGTGTGTGTGTGTGTGTGTGTGTGTGTGTGTGTGTGTGTGTGTGTGTGATGAGTATAGGGGAGATAGAAAGGGAGATAGAAGAAGGAGAACGAAATGCAGATTGGAGAGACAGTAGAGGGAAGTTTTGAGAGAGAGAGACAGACAAAGAGACAGAGAGAGACAGAGAGAGAGAGACCTGAGAGGGTGAATGTGGATGCATGTTAACACATGAGAGAAATGTGTTGGGTTCATTTATTGCTTACCTGCTGCTGCTGCTGCTGCTTCGTCTTCTTTTCCTTCTTCTTCTTCTCCTCCTCCTCCTAGCTTGTTCCCTGTTTCTCAGGGGTCGCCACAGGAGAACTGTATAATCCACCGTGGCAAACCCAGATTGTACAGTTATCTATACGGTCTTCAAAACGGCTATTTAATGCATACTACATAGTATCAGAGTCCACTTGTACTGTTTTCATGCTTTTATCACTTTCTGAGTATTCGGCTTACATAAAGCAAATCCTTTATGCAATTGCTCTTCTGGTATATTTGAAGTTACAAGAAAGAGTACGGTGAGCTATCCTTAGAGTCGATCATCCTACTGTAAACTAGTTTATGAACAAGGCATGACACCCTCCTCCTCAGCACAACAAAATACGTTTTTACAAAAGTTTGAAAGAAACAATTAAAAGCAAGTCTCCAACACATTCCTGGATGGGCACATCAATCTGTTCCCTTGTTTAAATAATCTAATTTTTTTTAAAAAGCGCTCACACACACGCACGCACACACACACACTGCGGTCACTCGGGGTCGAGTATGACTGTCCTCCCTCTGGGTCCTCTGGTGGGCGTAGAGGCCGATCCTGGAGCCGCATAATAGGAGGACGCCAGCGCATGACAGTTTTTTTGTTTGTTTTTGATGCGCTCACAGCCACCACATGGCTGTCCAATGGGTGGCCAGAGTCCAATGGCATGGCGAACCAAGACGATTGGGGACCACCCTCTGTTGCAGCCTTCATCCACCTTCACTGCCGTTGTGACCGGAAGACGTCTTCTGCCAGTTCCGCCGTTGAGGTCTTTGTTAGATCGCCTTCGTCTGGACCCTCCCCCCTTGACCTATCCGCCTTAGGGGGCCCCCACCAGGAGCCAAGCTCCGGAGGACATAGCTCCACCACGGCAAGTGGCGATCCAGGAGAAGAACACACACGCACACGGGATGAAGTCAATGTTGCCTCCAATGCCTATACAGTATGTTTATAGCCCACATCACCGTTTTGAAAAAACCCCCAATTAAAATGGGTGTTTTTGTACTTCTATGTACACTAACGTTACTTCTCAGTTGGCTGTGGAGACTTCCGTATTGCGCGGGTGGGTCTGTCAGTCAGATCAGCTGACCAACTTCCGCAACAAAAACACGTGACGCCCGCTGGCACATGACACTTTGACGCAAGCGTCATGGCTGCAAGACCAGGGTGAGTTATTCCTTTGCTCTGCGTTCATCTCCGTAATACGTGTCAGCTGTTAGACCCCTGTCGTTTAAAATCACAGCGACTTCTCTAACTGGGTCTGCTTTCAGCTTGTCTTCACGTTATACTGAGCTATGTATGCGTTCACAGCGATCTTTAGCTTTAAATGTCATCTCAAGTTACCGTTGTAGTCAGCAGGGAGACGTTGTACACAGCGTCACTTTTGGGACAGCCGTTAAGCGACATCTGTTGAAGAAACTTAACATTTCTCAGAAACCGATTGATATTGCAACGCATCGCTGACGTCGTCGCTCACGTCGTGTATGCGCTTTTTTTTACACGATCAATAATTTGGTTCACAGCGCCACCAAAAATGCCTTAGTGACGTACTAACTTTACCTATCAGGGTGCCGTTATGACGTGTAACGGGTTTGTTTCAGTACAATGTGTAAGAAACGACCTGAGCGCAAGCAAAGGTGCCCTATGCCTAATAACTGTTCCTTTCCACTCTAGTCCGTCAGTATACTCGATTGATGTCCTGTACGCCTGTATTTGCTGTATTAAGAAATAAGAGGAACTGGTCATTCAGTCAGCTCTGATTTTTCGAGTAATGTCATACGTAGTAATTCGGGAAGTAATCTTGGATTTATGAATCATCACAGAACCTGCAAGGCAAATGGTAATTAACATGACGATCTAAGCTCATCTCAGTTCATTTAGTAGTGGCAGTCATTTCTCAACACGGTAAACTGTAAAACTTCGCCAGCCGTGGGATCTCTTATGTTGCTAGGTTTTGAGCTGTAAAAGTTCCTTGAGGTTTCACCTTTGCACTGTCCGGCTTGAAACAGCCTTGACCTAGTTGTTAAATTATCAGTGGAGATACAGGCCAGATATCAAGATCATTGCTGCCGTCAGATGTGTTCAAGGTTGTCTTTCTGAAGAGGTTTACGGGACATTCAAGGAGCTCAAGACTAGTTCACACCACTATTAATTGGGCAGATACATTTGATCCTTTTTCCCCCCCACACTTTATACTTAAAAAATTAGGCCATATTTACCCACAAAATTGTTGGAAAGTTGAGATTCTGAAGCCCAGAAGTCTATAAAGAAATTTAAATCATGAAAATAAATTACTTTATTTAAAAGATTTTTTTCATTAAGTACAAAAGCCCACTGCTTCAAATACTGCTTAAGCTCCTGTCTACTCTCTCCTTGTAGACCTGTCTATTGGCTGGGTAAGGACACCCTCAGGGTTTCTGCTGCCCTGTTTGCTGAGAACCGCCGGCGGCTGTGCCACGGGTTAAGGGCCAAAGAAGGGTTGGTGGCCGGGTCAATGGTGGTGCTGCAGGGAGGAGAGCAAAGACAGAGATACTGCACAGACACAGACATCCTCTTCAGACAGGTAAGAAATAACCATCATGGGGTCCATCCTTTTACCCTTGCTCCAGAGCTTGTCCTTTAATTAGCTATCACAGTGCTAAACAATGTGCCATAGAAGGCCATGTGTATGCTAGTCTAGCCTAACAGATGTGAGAAACTCACGGTGATCTGATTGGTGCCGACCGAATCTAGTCAGACACATCATGTCCTTTCCCCTTCGAGCCTCTTGTGTTACAGATTTCAACACCCCCCCCCCCCCCCCCCACCGACAACACTAGAAATGGTCTCATGTCAACTTGGATAACTATGATGAGGAATTTCATCAGGCTCTATTCAAAGCATGTTTGACTCATTCTATACACATTATAAAAGCTTTCCAAAGAATATGTCTTAAACACTTAGTTGCAGACCACAGTGTCCTTGCTGGTTTGCCAACTAGCTACAGTAAAAGCCTGGTTTTTCAATTATAGCCCTTTTTTGTAGGGAGTTAGAAAGGTGTAGCACAACATAGCTGTAATGGCCCCACTTAGGTCTTCCAAATCTAAAAGTGTATTGTTCTTTTATAGTACCATTAAATACATTATACTTGGTCCTCTTGTCAAGTCAAGTCAATTTTATCTGTATAGCCCAGTATTGGTCTCAGAGGGCTTTACAGCAATACAACAATGCTGTCCTTAGACCCTCGCATTGGATAAAGAACAACTCTTTTAAAAAAAGAAAAAGAAAAAGCTTTTAACGGGAGAAAAAATAGGAATAAATCTCAGAGAGAGCAACATAGGAGGGATCCTTCCCCCAAGATGGACAGATGTGCAATGGATATGTGTACAGCATAAAACACAGTCTACATGGTGCATACATACACATAAAAAAAAGACCTGACAGGAGGGCAGACTACACATGTACTCAGGGGAGACTCACATCACATCATTCAGATACATGGGAGAAGAGGCAAGAAAAGACATCATTCACACAGGAGAGACAGAAGGATAAAGACAACATTCAGAGAAAGAGAAAGATATGTAAGAGAAAAGGGAACTGTTGCAATAATCTATACTCTATAATCTCGTCGGCAGGATAATGCTCGGTAAATTCATTGAGACAGAAACTGTCCCACCATGCAGTACAGGTTGTGAAGTACTCAATAGGTTAAGGCTAAAGATGTGTTTTGAGTTAGGATTTAAAGGGCTTAACAGACTGATTGTCTGAAGGCAACAGGAAGGTTATTCCAAAAGAACGGGGCCCAATAGGAAAAAGCCCTGCCACCTGCTGACTTCTTTTTAACTTTGGGTACACACAGAAGCCTTGTATTTTGAGAGTAGAGAGCTCAAGATGGAATATACGGTTTAAGGAGATGAGACGGGTATGATGAGGCAAGCTCATTTATGATTTTACAAGTCAGCAGAGGCACCTTGAAGTCTGATCGAATGTAGATTTGATGAGGCAAGCTCATTTATGATTTTATAATTCAGCAGAGGCACCTTGAAGTCTGATCGAATGTAGATTTGATGAGGCAAGCTCATTTATGATTTTATAAGTCAGCAGAGGCACCTTGAAGTCTGATCTAATGTGGATAGGAAGCTAACGAAGGGAGGCAAGAATTGGTGTAATATGGTCACATTTTCTTGTTTTAGTTAGGATTCTAGCAGCAGTATTTTGAATCATCTGAGGACTTCTAATACTAGTACATGGCAGACCCAATAACAGAACATTACAGTAATCAAATCTGGATGAAACAAAGGTATGTATTACAATATCTGCATCAGCCATTGACGGGAATGACCGAATTTTAGCTATGTTATGTAAGTGAAAAAAGGTGGTCTTGGTGATTTCTTTAATGTGCTTATCAAAAGAATCTGGAATCAAATACAACACCTAGATTTTTGGCTGCCACAGTATGTGAAATCACAGCGTTGTCAAGTGTTACTGTTACTTGATCAAATTGGTGTCCAAATGTTCATGTCTTGCAGGGCCAACAATCAGCATCCCAGTTTTATCCGAGTTTAAAAACAGGAAATTTTAGTGACACCCAATTTTTCACAGCAGCCAAGCAGGCCTCTAAATTAGTAATTTGAGTACAACCATCAGCCCTTATAGGCGTATACAGCTTAGTATCATCAGCATAGCGATGGAAATTTATTTCATAAGTGCATATAATTTGGACAAGAGGCAAAATGTAAAGACAGAAAAGTAGAGGGCAAAGAACCGAGCCCTGAGGTACGCCATATTTAACATCAGAGAATTTTGATGTAATATTATTATAGCATAAACCCTGTGTCTTTCAGATAAATAGTACTTAAGCCAAGCGAAAGCTAGGCCAGAGACACCAAAATTACAATTTATTCTAATAGTATACAGTGATCAGTGGTATCAAAGGCTGCGCTGAGGTCCAGTAATAGAAGCGCAGAAGTTGTATCAGAATCCATAGCAAGTATATCATCTACCAATATGGTTAGAGCAGTTTCAGTGGCGTGACAGGCCCTGAAAGCTGATTTAAAAGGTTAATATAGATTGTTTTCTTCTATATAGGTTGAAAGTTGTTGTTTTCTTCTATATGGTTTGAATGTTGTTGATACACAGCTCTCCCTAGTACTTTAGAAAAGAATAGAAGATTAGAGACTGGTTGATAGTTAATGAGAGGCCCTGGATTGAGGTGCAGTTTCTTAAGAAGAGGTTTCACCAAAGCTTTCTTAAAACTGCTGGGAACAGTGCCACTAGTAAGTGATGAATTAACAATGTCTAGCATTGTAGGTCCCAGAAAAGGCCAGAGGTTTTTAAAATGTTCTGCTGGAAAAGGTTCAAGTAGAAAAGTAGTGGGTTTAGAAGCTGACATGAGCTTAGTCAAGGTATCTAGAGAGATACTCTCAAATATTTGTCTTAATAATGACAACCACAAACTTGACACATATCAACATTTTTTGATCATGTTTTGATGGGAGACGTCATTGGTTACTTCCCTAAATCACTAACATGTACGAATAGGTCAGATTACCCATGAAGATTTCCAACTCAATGTTTTTTAGAGGAGCACAGTCATTTCTGCCTACCAGAATATTGTTTGGTTTCTTTAAAACGGGACCATCACTGCTTTTGTTCATAATCAAAGTTTGGTGATGGGTTCAACTAGATCCTACTCCACACTCCAAGTATAGAGTAGGGTTTGGGTAGCAAGAATAGGTGTGCCCTGCTATTATTGATACTATATGCCTTAGTGTTCCAGTTGACATGAGTGTAGCCCATTTTGTTTTCATAAAATCCCAGACTATGTTTATTCTGGCCATTATGAATAGGTTGTGCCTTTAAAGTGAAAATTCACCAATTTTCAACCTTATCTCTGTCTATCTGCAACAGGGATAGCACATGAAAAACACCTGCAGTTGTTCCCAATCATTTTTGCATCTCTGGTTTGGCAATGATACCAGTTGGGGAACAGAAAAACTACAGCCTAGCAGGGTTTCTGATACTCTAATCTACTCAAAAACTGGTGTTTAAAAACAAAAAAACAAATTCTCACTCTCTCAACTAAGCTACAGTTCCGATGGTAGAAATAACTTCTTGCAACATCAACGCAGAGGATTTTGTGGACAACGTTACAGAAACTAGTATGCAGCAATGCATTCTGGTATGTGTAGGTGCTGTGGGAAAGACTCTGTGAGCAGGAGAACATGGATTTCGCTGTCAATATACTACACAGTGAGATGTTTCAATCCACTGCATTACTAATCAGTACTGCTTGCACATACACAAAACCACCAGTGAAATGTCCCTTTAACAGCTATGGCCTTAAAGGAATTCTTAGGTATTCTGAAGGTATTGTAATTTCATGTCCATACAAGTGCCCCTCTTTGGTGTCAGCTGATTGTTTTGATCCTGTAGGAGTCCTTCTTCCACTGGGCTTTTGGAGTGACTGAGGCTGACTGCTTTGGATCCATCAATGTGGACACAGGAAAATCCATTCTCTTTGTCCCCAAACTACATGAAAGCTATGCAACATGGATGGGAGAGTGAGTCACAATGCCCTTGCTCCATAACTTGGCTGTTGACTTTACATTCATTTATTACATATGGAAAGCGTGGTAGCATAGTATGACTATCCTCTGTTTAACATAATCAATACCAATACCCGTTTTAAGGTGGATAAGGATAAGGTGGATAAAGGGTGGGGGGCGTTGACCATGACATGTGCTGTACAGTCAGTTAGACATTATTTAGACCTAGTATCAATATGCATCTTAGCTGTTTGGATGTATTTGGATATGATAACGTACATACATTCATTTATTACACATGGAAAGCCTGGTAGCATAGTATGAATATCCTCTGTTTAACACAACCAATACCCATTTTAAGGTGGATAAGGATATGTTTATTCTAAACCATCACATAAACTCATATTTGGTTTAAGATATGTGGTCTATCTATCCATCAATTTATCATTCTCTTTACCCATTTTTAATAATGGTTTACATGGGTAGTTGCTATATTGGTTGCCATTAATGTATAGGAGTTGAATGGTGCCTCAGTAATTGATGGTGTCCCAGGTGGCTACCAGTACAGCATCTAATATAAATTCGAAGGACCAGATGATGGCTGCAGTTTGCTAACTGGCAAAGACAGGTTGTGAATTAAAAGAAATGGCGCATGCAGCACTACAACCTCCCTAGGGTTTGTGAGATTATTCATAAAACACATGAGGTTTAATAATTTTGGATTAACTCTGAGAGAAAGTGGACAGGCTGGCTGTACATATTTGCATTTTGCAAAGGAAACCAATTTTGTGTGAATACTTAAAATGCCAGGTGTGTATGAAATGTGGATGGTTAATATTTAGATCCCATCTGTCTCATGTTAATGCTCAGTATAAAGGGCAGGGTTTTAATTTTACAGTATTATAAACTACAGACGAACAATATTATAAACTATAGACCATGTTGTCTGTCACCAGACATGCAGAGTCAAATCCATTTCATGTCAGTCGGTTGGTGAGCCCTCTCAGTTCATCTAGGGTGGCATGTTTCAGCCAGTATGTCACAGCACACCAATGTGCTGTTAGAGTTGACCAGATGTGCCGTGGAAAAAATTCAAATTAAAACTAATTAATTATCTTAGAAATAAAAATAAATTCATATTTTTATTAATGGAAAAGAGGTATTGTGTACTAATTCCTTGTGTTGTAAACCCTATTCAAACTGGATTAGTTTCACCTGGGGAGGTTTAATAATTTTTATTTAAAAAAAAAAACAATTTCCCCGTTTCTCCCCAATTGTATCCGGCCAATTACCCCACTCTTCCGAGCCTTCCCGGTCGCTGCTCCACCCCCTCTGCCGATCCGGGGAGGGCTACAGACTACCACATGCCTCCTCCGATACATGTGGAGTTGCCAGCTGCTTCTTTTCACCTGACAGTGAGGAGTTTCGCCGAGAGACGTAGCATGTGGTAGGATCACGCTATTTCCCCCCCCAATTCCCCCTCCCCCCAGAACAGACGTTCCGACCAACCAGAGGAGGCGCTAGCACAGCTACCAGGACACATACCCACATCTAGCTTCCCACCCGCAAACACAGCCAATTGTGTCTGTAGGGACACCCAACCAAGCCGGAGGTAACACAGGGATTCGAACCGGGATCCCTGTGTTTGGTAGGCAACGGAATAGACTGCCACGCCACCCGGACGCCCCGAGGTTTCATAATTTAAGGAATTACCGTGACAATGTGTGATTTTAATCTAATGTGAACCTGACATGTTCATGGTTTTTACGGCTCGGAAAAGGAACACTCCCTCAGCTATAGGAATCCAGTTTGAATACACACCAGTGTAATACAGTAGCCTACAAGTTTTTTGTATGTTTTTTTTTTAAGTCTCCTTACCTCTTTCCCTGTACATTTTCATTTCAAATTTTCGATTCTTCCACGGCACTTGTCTTGGTCGTCAAACACAGCTTTTATTGGAGGACACTTGCTGTGCAGTTCTTTGAAGACGCTTTCCCATACAATACAATTGTGCACCACTAATAAACTGTTTTTGGGAATGCCGAAATTAATAATGAAAGCAATTAACGTACGACCAGATGCCATGTTTACTTTTTTGGCAAAATGGCATTGATGGCATTTATGTCGGGGCTATCTGTGATGAATTGGGTGAAATTACACAAATTATTTACACTGCACAAATGGGCCTGACAAATCAAACAAATCCAGTTTGAATAGGGCTATAGTGGATAGTGATGTGCCATGGGTTTTTTTCCATCATAAAAGGTGAGCCGTGACATAAATGGGATAGGGAAACACTGGTTCACGATTCTTACTTTTTATCCCTCACTTTCATTTACCCATATTTTTATCGTAGATCATTCTGCTCTGCAGATGTCTTCTAAGTCATCCTATGTAGTAATAGACATTTTGCAATGGTGAATAAATTGTAATCCAAAGCCCTAATTTGATTTCTGTTATTTCTGGACCAACTAAATGTGCTTTGCCTCTTATCACAGGATCCATCCTAAGGAGCACTTCAAAGAGAAATATGCTGTTGATGAGGTGCAATACACCTGTGACGTAAGTTTGCATGTGTTGGTGCAAGTGTGCATGTCCTCGTGTATTGTGTGACCTTTGCACAGCTACACAGTAACTGAACTTTGATGTTAAGTCGGTGAGCCATGAAGTTACAGAGTAGGACATCAGTCCCTCCCATAGGCTGTTTGAAAAGGTGAAAGCCATTATTCTTTTATCTGAACCCATGGGTAAAGAATGAAATTGGTGGTGTGTGGCCGCCCGAGCTGTGATATGTTGGTACGAGAATCTTCTAGAAGTTGTCATGGCATTCATTTTAACTTCAGGAGTTGTTCCTTCCACAATAACTTCACATGCCTGACTAAACATGTCAAGTCATTGTTAGTTATAAAGTGCTGTTGGTAAACAGATTTTTCACAATATTATTTACAAAGCGTTGAAGGATGTAATATAAACAAGATAGAACACATCAGAGAATGTTTAGATATGAGGACAAATTATGTAAGATTACATACAATGTGTGTTTGTGCATGTATGTATGACATGTGTTGCTAAGCTTGCACACACGTGGGTAGAGATATGGAAAATCAGTGGAGTCCAGAAAATCTATGGAGGACGATTTTAACAGTAATGTTCTAAGTCCATGCATATGGCCTTTATATCAGAAAACCTGTACGCGGACATCTGGGTAGCGTAGCGGTCTATTCCGATGCCTACCAACACAGGGATCGCTGGTTCGAATCCCCGTGTTGCCTCTGGCTTGGTCAGGCATCCCTACAGACACAATTGACTATGTCTGCAGGTGGGAAGCCGGATGTAGGTATGTGTCCTGATCACTGCACTTGCTCCTCCTCTGGTCAGTCAGGGCGCCTGTTCAGGGGGGATGGGGGACTGTGGAGAATAGCATGATCCTCTAACGCGCTACGTCCCCCTGGTGAAACTCCTCACTGTCAGGTAAAAAGAAGTGGCTAGCGACTCCACATGTATCGGAGGAGGCATGTGGTAGTCTGCAGCCCTCCCCGGATCGGCAGAGGGGTTGGAGAAGAGATCAAGATGGATTGGAAAATAGGATAATTGGCCAAGTACAATTGGGGAGAAAAAGAGGGGGGGGGGGGAAACCAAAAAAAAATCTGTTTGCTAGTTGGTTTGATATTAAGTTGAAGATGGCTCACTTAAGGCATATGGAGTATAAAATTGAAATTTTCACACGCCTCCAAGGGAGCTCATGAATCGTCATCCATAAAAATTGTCTATTTAGGGGCCAGTATTTAGCTTTTCTCTGTTGCTTTCATTTTGGCACCTAGTCTGAAAATCATATTCTGCTGCTCTACTAGCAAACAAAATTAGACCCAAGTTGTAATTTTTTTTTGCTGTACTTGTCTTTTCATGAGGTCAAACCTGTTTGCAGTTCCCCATATTGGAGCTGGCAGAAAAAGCCTGAAAGCTAGGGTTGGCAGCTGATCCCCAGAGCAACTAATATGAGATGTTTGACTGTTCCCAAATCACTTGAGTTTCACCTGCTAACCTGTGAATATTTTCTAAAGTGTCCTTTTGAAGACCACATAAAACTAGATGTCTGAATTGTCAAGCAATATGCTCAGCCATAATATGAAAGCTGACACAGGGGTTTGCCCCTTGTTCCTGTAAAAATGCTGTCAACTATTGATGATTTATTCTTAACCCAGATTTGTTTTAATAAATCTTTTTTGGTGGAGGTGACCATGTGTCACTTGCAGATTTTGATCCTAATTACCAGCTCAGCCAACAGCCAAAGCTGCCAGAAAACATTAGCAAGTATAGGCACATTCATAGCCAAATTCTGACTTCACCATTTATTTTTAGCATTACTACAATTAACGAAAACTCTTGAAACGGTTGTTTGGCACTTGGCCGGTATTGTGACATAGGTACTTTACAAAGCACACATCCAAAATATTAAAGGCAAAGGTGCTAGACCAAGATCATATGCAAATAGATATTAAAGATATAGAGTCTGCACACTGTTGTCTCCCATGCAATTCTTTGGTAACGCCAGAAAAAAAAATTGACATTTCGAGCACCTTGTGCTCTTCAACAAACAATAGACAAACAGCCAATCCCGCTGATAAATACCCACAGACCCCCACATCTAATCTTAACTGAGGAACATATACACACCTGGACTTACACTTGAAAAGTCCTAGTATTTACAGTAAAGCTTAAAAGAAGATAGCCTCTTACATTATCACAAAAAAAAACTGGACTAGAATAAGTGCAGTCCAGTTTAAGGACACAAGTGAATAACGATATCAGAATATTACCAAGGAATATATTGAGGGTAACAACTCAATGCATCAAATGCACATATCAATCAATTTCATTGTCAAAAAATTATACATGTTATGACATTAATAAATCTCACTGTCAAAGTGAATTGAATAATTCCATAACAAGTCCACAATACAAACCATTACAAATGAGACAGACAGTTGTGTGGCGTTCAGGGAGGAGTTAAGAGAGGCACTGGGTGGTAGTGAAGAGTTGCCAGATTGCTGGGCAACTACTGCAGAAATAGTGAGGAGGACAGCTAGGAAGGTATCTGTGTTTCATCTGGACAGAGAAAGGAAGACGAGGAGACTTGGTGGTGGAATCAAGACGTACAGGAAAGTATACGGATTAAGAGGTTGGTGAGGAAGAAGTTGGAAAGTCAGAGAGGTGAAGAAAGTAGACAAGAGTTCAAGGAGATGTGGTGTAAGGCGAAGAGAGAGGTGGCTAAGGCAGTGGAAAATGGTGAGTTGTAGGAGAGGTTGGACACTAAGGAAGGAGAAAAGGACTTATACTGATTGGCTAGACAGAGGGAGCAAGCTGGGAAAGATGTGCAGCAGGTTAGGGTGATGAAGACTAGATGGAAATGTGCGGACAAATGAGGAGAGCATTTTGAGAAGATGGACAGCCACAGCATGAAGATATGGGAAAGAGTAATAGAAGCTAGGTTAAGATGAAAGGTGATGATTAGCGAGCAGCAGTTTGGTTTCATGCCATGAAAGAGCACTACACATGTGATATTTGCTTTGAGAATGTTGATGGAGAAGTATAGAGAAGGCCAGAAGGAGTTACATTGTGTCTTTGTGGATTTAGAGAAAGTATATGACAGGGTGCTGAGAGAGGGGGTGTGGTATTGTATGAGGAAGTTGGGAGTGGCAGAGAAGTATGTAAGAGTTGTGCAGGATATGTATGAGGGCAGTACGACAGTAGTGAGGTGTGCGGTAGGAATGATGGATGGGTTCATGGTGGAGGTGGAATTACATCAAGAATCGGCTCTGAGCCCTTTCTTGTTTAGAATGCTGATGGACATGTTGACGGACGAGATCAGGCAGGAGTCTCCATGGACTATGATGTTTGCGGATGACATAGTGATCTGTAGTGAGGTTGAGGAGAGCCTAAAGGGGTGGGGAGCCTGAAGAGATGGAGCACTGAAGAGGAATTAAAGTCAGTAGGCGCAAGATGGAAAACATATGCGTGAATGAGAAGGAGGACTGCAGAATGGTGAGGATGCAAGGAGTAGAGGTGATGAAGGTGGATGAATTTAAATACTTAGGGTCAGCTGTTCAAAGTAATGGGGAGTATGGGATAGAGATGAAGAAGAGAGTGTAGACAGGGTGGAGTGGGTGGAGAAGAGTGTCAGGAGTGATTTGTGACCGAATGGTGCCAGCAAGAGTTATTTACAACATGGTAGTGAGACCAGCTATTTTTTTACAGTTTGCGAGACAGTGGCACTGATGAAAAGACAGGAGGCGAAGATGGAGGTGGCAGAGTTGAATATGCTTAGATTTTAGTTTGGAGCAATGAAGAAGGACAGGATTAGGAATGAGTATATTAGAGAGACAGCTCAGGTTGGACGGTTTGGAGACAAAGCAAGAGAGGCAAGATTGAGATGGTTTAGACATGTGCGGAGGAGAGATGCTGGGTATATTAGGGGAAGGATGCTGAAGAAGGAGAGCTGCCAGGTAAGAGGAAAAGAGGAAGGCTAAAAGAGGAGATTTATGGATGTGGTTAGGGAGGAAATCCAGATAGCTGATGTGACAGAAGAAGATGCAAAGGACTGGAAGAGATGGAAACGGATGATCCGTTGGGGCGACCCCTAACGGGACCAGGCAAAAGAAGAAGAACTAATGAGACAGCATACCATTAGCCTACCCCATTTGTGTCACATGATCAAAGGTATGTACATAAATAAAAGATAGGTTACTATATATATACAAAGTCAGTGCTTACAGTATGACCAAACATTAAGTATAAAAAAAACCCATCATACTGTCATAAGGTAAGGAGAAGAGGCTGAATGAATCTAAACTAATGACATATTTGAGTTACGATTAAAGATTTTAAGTTGCAAAGGGGTGCCACAGTAGACGGGCTGAAAATGCTAAAGAGATGATAAAGGTCCACCAATAACGAAGTGTTAAATGTGAAACGTTGCCTTATTTCTGTGCATTTAAAGAATTGCATGGGAGCCAACAGTGTGAAGACTCTATATCTTTAATTATTTACATGTGATCTTGGTCTAGAACCTATAATTGTAATTATATATAAAATTGACATTATATAAATTATATAAATTTTATATATATATACATCGTATAGTTGATATTCTATATACATACACTACCGTTCAAAAGTTTGGGATCACCCAAACAATTTCGTGTTTTCCATGAAAAGTCACACTTATTCACCACCATATGTTGTGAAATGAATAGAAAATAGAGTCAAGACATTGACAAGGTTAGAAATAATGATTTGTATTTGAAATAAGATTTTTTTTACATCAAACTTTGCTTTCGTCAAAGAATCCTCCATTTGCAGCAATTACAGCATTGCAGACCTTTGGCATTCTAGCTGTTAATTTGTTGAGGTAATCTGGAGAAATTGCACCCCACGCTTCCAGAAGCAGCTCCCACAAGTTGGATTGGTTGGATGGGCACTTCTTTGAGCAGATTGAGTTTCTGGAGCATCACATTTGTGGGGTCAATTAAACGCTCAAAATGGCCAGAAAAAGAGAACTTTCATCTGAAACTCGACAGTCTATTCTTGTTCTTAGAAATGAAGGCTATTCCATGCGAGAAATTGCTAAGAAATTGAAGATTTCCTACACCGGTGTGTACTACTCCCTTCAGAGGACAGCACAAACAGGCTCTAACAGGTACTATTTAATGAAGATGCCAGTTGGGGACCTGTGAGGCGTCTGTTTCTCAAACTAGAGACTCTAATGTACTTATCTTCTTGCTCAGTTGTGCAACGCGGCCTCCCACTTCTTTTTCTACTCTGGTTAGAGCCTGTTTGTGCTGTCCTCTGAAGGGAGTAGTACACACCGGTGTAGGAAATCTTCAATTTCTTAGCAATTTCTCACATGGAATCGGCTTCATTTCTAAGAACAAGAATAGACTGTCGAGTTTCAGATGAAAGTTCTCTTTTTCTGGCCATTTTGAGCGTTTAATTGACCCCACAAATGTGATGCTCCAGAAACTCAATCTGCTCAAAGAAGTGCCCATCCAACCAATCCAACTTGTGGGAGCTGCTTCTGGAAGCGTGGGGTGCAATTTCTCCAGATTACCTCAACAAATTAACAGCTAGAATGCCAAAGGTCTGCAATGCTGTAATTGCTGCAAATGGAGGATTCTTTGACGAAAGCAAAGTTTGATGTAAAAAAAATCTTATTTCAAATACAAATCATTATTTCTAACCTTGTCAATGTCTTGACTCTATTTTCTATTCATTTCACAACATATGGTGGTGAATAAGTGTGACTTTTCATGGAAAACACGAAATTGTTTGGGTGATCCCAAACTTTTGAACGGTAGTGTATATATATATAATATCAACTATATGACTATATATACATATATATATGACTATATATATATATAGTCATATATATATACACTATGTATAGCTGATATTCCGCTCCTCATCAGTCGAGCACTCAACACCATTGACGGTTTCGGAAAAAACCGCTATATATATATATATATATATATATATATATATATATATATATATATATGTGGACACAAGGCATATTCCGACACTTCATTCTGGAAATTGTTGTTTATACACATCAGGAATATTAGCCTCTGATTTATATTTTCAATCCTGTTCGTTCTGAGTTGCTGACCACATGTTTGGTAGCAAACTTTCCTACTTGTGATACTGTATATTTGACAAGATCTGAATACCAAAATGTGTATGAAGCTGCATCTACAAACATTATGACAAGCTCATTTTTCTCATGTTTCATAAATAAGGCCCAGTGTTTCCTTGACATTGGCTGCATAAATAAAAAATCAATTCAACCATATAATGTGTAACTGAAACTAAAGCACTTTATGTAATTTCATTCTACACACTACAGGTCGATTTTTTTTTTCTCCCCACAGAAATTATTTGTCGCATAAGCATAATGCATCCACTTGGGGAAAAAAAAGTTTGCTATGTTTTTCTAAATTAATGAGATAACTCAAAATTTCGAGAGATTGCATAGAAGCATCCATGTCCCGCCTGTTTAGTTTAATCCAGTTTTATTTTGGTTTTGGTTTGAGACATTGGGAGATACTTGTGGTGGAGGGTCAGGCGGATTAGCAGTAGCAACCGTACTCCATGCAGGTGAAAGCTTCTTGCAGGACTTTTTTTTGGTTTGTTTGTTGAATTTTCCCCCTTTTTCTCCCCAATTGCATCCGGCCAATCATCTCACTCTTCCGAGCCATCCCGGTCACTGCTCCAACCCCTTCTGCCGATCCACGGAGGGCTGCAGACTACCGCCTGTCTCCTCCGATACATGTGGGGTCACCAGCTGCTTCTTTTCACCTGACAGTGGGGAGTTTCACCAGGTCGACGTAGCGTGTGGGAGGATCATGCTATTCCCCCCAGTTCCCCCTCCCCCCCGAACAGGCACCCCAACCAACCAGAGAAGGCGCTAGTGCAGCGACCAGGACACATACCCGCATCCGGCTTCCCACCCGTAGATATGGCCAATTGTGTCTGTAGGGACACCTAACCAGGCCGGAGGTAACGCAGGGATTCGAACCGACAACCCCTGTGTCAGTAGGTGACGGAACAGACCGTCACGCTACCTGGACACCCTCCTCACAGGATTTTGAGAGGTATCCCGTAAATTCAGTAAAACAGGGCAGAGTTTTTTTTGCAAGAGAATGCATTATGCTTCTGTAAAAAAGGCATCTGTATTAGGTTAGTTAAGGAACAATTTAATTGGGGTCCATATTATGAGTACACACAATATTCCTTTTTTCATTTTTATATTTGGAATAGCTTGCATTCCCTCATGTTGGTAACATGGATCCCGCCCTTACTCCATTCCTGTACATTCTCGGTGGCAGATCCCATGTTTGTTCTGTAGCAAATTAAACTTGGGATGCAGCATATTTTACATTCTCCACATGCAAACAGTTCAAAATGAAATTCTTAAATGCACCTTTACATGTGGATTTAAAATGCACAAGCAGTGTTTCTAAGATTTACTCCACTGTCTTTGAAAACATCAGGCAACATTCTGTTTGTCTGTCAGCAAGAAGATGATCAATTTGAATAAAGACATGATATGAATTTTGTAATCTGGATCAAAAGCTCCAATCAAAACGCTCAAGTATCTTGTGCACATGGATTCTTAAAGCCTGCAAATATGTTGAACTGTAATAACTGAATTTATGATATACCATAATAAATAGTGTTGTAACAGGACAGTTAGAGGACATTTCCAATTACCCCCTAACAAAACTTTGATCAATAATGTGATAATGTGTTTTTGGGGGAAAAAAGTGTTGGTACTTTTCCTTTCTACTTGGAATTTTTGATAAAACAAAAATACCGTAGACATGCGCACCCCTATTAAAATGGCAGTTTTGTGATGTAAAGAATGAAACCGAGATAAATAATTTCAGAACTGTTTTCACCTTTAATGTGAAATTGCAACCTATGTATATCGTGCAACTGGACTTGGTATATATCCGTGAAGACGTGTCGCCTCTCATCCAAGAGGCTTCATCAGTTCGTGCCTTTCTGACTAGACCAAGCTAGTCTGACTGGCTGGTGATGAGACTCAGATATTTATCCTCTTTGGAGTCGTTATTAGAGCTATTGATGTCCATGGCTCTTTGTGTTCCGATGTTAAGCAACGACGGGTGTTGGTAATCATCCAGTTTCCATGTTACAATGTGATTCACTACGTATATGTCCAGTTTGTTTCACTACAGCGGATTGTTGTGTCGTTGCGGTACACAGACCTTCCATCAGATACCAGAAACGCTCTTATTGAATTTCTGACTGCAAGTATCGAGGACAGCGTGTCAGATTCTTGTTCTGAACTTAAAAAAAAGTAAATTAGGAATGGCAGTATACTTCAGTTAGGTTTTACTCATAAGAATTTCTAAGGCTGCATTGTGGCACAGATGTTTTTGAGAATTTTTTCTATTTTCTATTTTTTTTTTCTTTCAATCATTTTGCTTCAATTACAGGTTAGATTTTACTAAATTTGTGTTAAAGATCAAGAGGATAAACAGCAAAGATATTTTTTTCATAGCCGCTTTTGCTTATATTTATCTATGTATAATAAAAATGCACTCCAACATAATTTCCCTCTGCATCCATTAACTTAGTGAACATAGGTATGTTTATCTTTCTACCATGCATGCATTATACCCATTTGCAAAAAAAAGAAGGGAATGTTATTTACAGGGAAAATCCACATTTAGCTGTAAATTTCAACAGCCTCGAGTATGTTTGTTGTGTTGAACCTACCGTCACATCCCACCAAAGCTCTGAATACCACAATGTGTATGAAGCTGCCTCTGCAAACATAATTACAAGTTCATTCTTCTCATGTTTCACAAATGAGGCCCAGCGTTGTTTCCTTGACTCGCCATTAACATTGTCAGTTTGAATAAAAAATCATTTTGACGGTATAAAGTGTAACTGAAGCCAAAGCATTTTATGTAATTTCACTTAACACACAGCTCGACAGGAGGTATGATTTGTCGCATATTAGATTCGTCAAGGAACAATTTAATTTGGCTGCACATTATGAGGACAAACAATATTCATTTCTTTTCCATTTTGATATGTGGATTAGCTTGCACCCCTCACGTTGGTGACATGGATTCCATCCTTTCCCCACTAAACCTGTTCAGTCATTGAAAAGGGCACTGCATTTAAGTGTTGATATCGCACAGGGGGCATGACACTTTTTCCACTGCCACACACTGACCTGTGTCAAGGAGGGAAAATCAATTTAAAGGAAAGATCATGAAATTGCTCTGTCCATTTGCTACTATCCAGAAACGGTTCTAGCCAAGTTAATCCCATGTCAATTTTTTTCCACTCAACATCACACGCTATTGCTGCATTATATGGCATTTCTGCACTCAAAATTAGACACAGTCACAGAGGAAAAATGGGGTGAGGTCTGTATTGGTTTGCCCAATTGTTTAGTTTACAGATATTACATGAAAACCAAGATTTGGAACTTGTCAATGCAAACGAAGAAAAAACACAAAGCAGAAACATCATGGATATTGTTTTGTTTTTTTGGGGGGGGGGGTTCCCCCTTTTTCTCCCCAATTGTATCCGGCCAATTATCCCACTTTTCCGAGCCATCCCGGTCACTGCTCTAGCCCCTCTGCCAATCTGGGGAGGGCTGCAGACTACCACATGCCTCCTCCAAAAACGTGGAGTTGCCAGCCGCTTCTTTTCACCTGACAGTGAGGAGTATCACCAGGGGGTGTAGTGCGTGGGAGGATCATGCTGTTCCACCCAGTTCCCCCCAGCTCCCCCTCCCGCCCGAACATGCGCCCCGACTGACCAGAGGAGGCGCTAGTGCAGCGACCACGATACAGACCCACATCCGCCTTCCTACCCACAGATATGGCCAATTATGTCTGTAGGGACGCCTGACCGAGCCAGAGGTAACATGGGGATTCAAACCGGCGATCCCTGTGTTGGTTGGCAACGGAGTTGACCGCCATGCCACCCAGATGCCCCTTAGACATTGTTTTATCCATAAGCTTTTGTTGATCCTCCCCAAACGAGCCAGTTTGAGAATCAACCAACATGTCATTGCCACAGCAGCTCACATGTTGTTGTAGCATGCATCTTTGAGTAAGAGACATTTGGACAGAAAGGCACTTAAACCTTTAAACTGCTGCTCATGTGTCATTTAATTGTAGGGAAAAAACTATCATAGGGATCACATTAATTTTTTTAACCAATGATTTGATAACTGTCCTGTTTAAGAGATCTGTGGCGTTGCCATTGTAAAGTGTACTTTCACACGTTTGCTTTCTTAGGTTTGCCAATTTTGCAGCAGGTATTTTGATGATGGACCAGAAGTCAAGGATTATTCTCCTTTTCTGCTTACCTTTTGCACTTTCTCAAAATCATCATTTAATGGTAGTCATCAGAAAGTCTGCGTATGGCCGACAGGGGTCCTTCCAGTGGTGCAGATGTGGATAATGTCCTGCCGCTGTGTGCATTCACTATGAACTGTGTTCTCTGTGGGATCAGTTTAGAGATATCACCTCATTAGCACAACATTTCATTTTAGTGCCACCATCTTTCTGATTGGTGTCTTGTTTAATGTGTATTACTGTGTGTTATCCACGATTAGATCCTATTTTATTAAATTTATTACCACGCCCCCGGGGACATTGCAAAAAAATATATGGGATAATAAATGATACAAACAAAAACACATATTTTACTGTCACACACTGCCAGCCGTTGCATCACAAACATGATTTGGTCTTAAATATACAATTTGGTTCACAATTTGATGACACTGATAGTTATTTATGGTTCATATGCCATGTCTAAAATGAAGGGAAGAAAAATGCTGTTCCCTGCTGTTGAGCACAGCAGTTTATTATCCGAAGGCTATTTATCAACTTGAATAAAACTTTATTTGCAGTATTAAGGAAGGGTTTTTATTTCGGTGAGATTCAATTTCAGTCAAATATCTTTCATTCACTAGTTGTTTAAATGAAGTCCCACTCATGCGGGCGTACTGAATGTTTTACCCTTTGTTTAAAAAAAGTTCCTGAGGATTAGTGAATGATTTAAAAGGCCAGTTTCATGGATAATAATACCAACAATTCTCAAATATCACCACAGTGGGATGCGTGACCTTTGAGTGAAGAATGTGCTTCCCTGACATTTAATCAGCTGGCAGAGGAGAAATAAAGTTGTACGGGTGTTTTTTCACTCATTGTGCCGCTGAGTGCCAAGGGAGTCATATACCCACAACTGTGTCTGGTAGACTGACCTTACTTTCTAAGAGCCAACAGAATCTCCCCAACTCTATTGTGCATATCACTCGCCTACAAACCGACTCTTTTTCCATCCCTACAGATCGCTGATGTCCTGTCCAACCTGAAACCAGCTGTCCTCCTGACATTGGTATGTCTCTTTACATCCCCCCCCCTTTTTTTTTCCTCCCCAAATGTATACAGCCAATTATCCCGCTCTTCCGAGCCACCCTTGCCGCTGCCACCCTGGTCGCTGCAGACTACCACATGCCCCCTCCGATACATGTGGAGTTGCCAGCCGCTTCTTTTCATCTGACAGTGATGAGTTTCACCAGCGGGATGTAGCACATGGGAGGGACCACGCTATTCCCCCCAGTTCCCGCTCCCCTCCGAACAGGCGCCCCGACTGACCAGAGGAGGCGCTAGTGCAGCGACCAGTACACATACCCACATCCGGCTTCCCACCCCGCAGACACGGCCAATTGTGTCTGTAGGGACGCCTGACCAAGTCGGAGGTAACACGGGGATTCGAACTGCCGATCCCCGTGTTGGTAGGCAACAGAATAGACCGCCACACTCTCTTTGCATTTCTTCTACATTTATCCAATCAAATGATGATTGATTCTTTGCAGTCAGGGCCACTAAAACAATCTTCTTGATGAGACAAAAGTTCATTTGAATCGGTTAAGCTGGCTGAATTTTGGATTAAGATGCCGCTGACAATGACTTAAACTCAGCTATTTTTGTGTTTTTATGCATCCAGCGAGGACAGAATACGGATAGCTGGAGTATCTGCCGTGAAGCCTCCTTTGAAGGAATCAGCCGGTATGTTTAATTGGTACCAATTATTCATTAGTGTATTTGTAAACTGGTTAGGGAAGATGGAGGTTGTTTTTGCAACAGATGCTCCAGCACACATGTTATTGGTGATTAACCTAATTCTGGAGCGGATTTTATACAGAACAATAAATGCATCTTGCGTTTTCTTCTAAGTTCTTTATTCATGGAATTTTTTTTCGCCAGTTGGCCTACATTTTTATCTTTGCTATTATTCGTTTTTTCTTTTGTCTTTTTTTTCTACTGTATATATGATTGTGTTCCCGCTCTTTGATCTGTTCCACACTCAACAGCTCTGCTTGAAAGAAAAGATTCTTGTAGTCCTAGTTTTCATTCTTTGTGATTCACTTTCACAACCACCTCATTTGGAGGTGTGTAAAAGGTGAATCCACTTGTTCACACGAGTCTGTTCAGGTCACTTATGCCCCTTTTCCGCTACATGGTACCGGCTCGACTCGACTCGACTTTGGTAACCGTTGCCACTTTTCTGGTACCACCTTTGTCGAGGTTCCAAAAAAAACAAAAAAAACTGGAGCGGGTCCCAAAGTCAGTGCAGATCTCTGTGACGACCGGCTACAGTGGGGTACTGTTACAGTAATGGAAAACGACAAGAAGCGAGTCGAGTCGAGTTGAGCTGGTACCATGTAGTGGAAAAGGGGCATTAGATGCCCTTGGGACTTGAATGGCAGTGCACGTCTTAAACTGGGACTGCTTGAAATGCAAACCCATATTTCTATACAACATTTGTGCAGAGTTGTTATCAGCACAACTGTAATATTAATGCCTGAAATCCAAAAGTGGGGAGAATCGGGATTTTGATGAGTCTACCTTGCTTGCTCAGATATTGTAATTTGTTAGTAAGTCTTGTACATTGCTATGTGGGTAAGTGCTGTTTTGCAGTGGCGTTCCCCTTTACAGTTAAACTCTGCAAACTTGTGTCTCTCTCTGTGTTTACAAAGGGTAAGGCCTCAATGATGCATTTTGCATGAACTTGTATCACTAACTTTTGCTATTTCCGGTGACTTGTGTTTTACCAGCTTCCAAGTAAACAACACGCTTTTGCACCCGGTCATTGTGGAATGGTAAGTGATTTTTCCAAGGTATGTCACTGAGGGAGCGTCTTCCTTTAAAACATGCAATTATTGGTCTTGTCTTTCCCCATCTATGTACATGAAATGTGATTCACAGTTGGAGATTGACGGCTTGCAAACTCCAGCACATTTGTCCCTCAGTGTGATTGTGTTCCTGCAATCGAAAACAAGGGCTTTTCTGTGGGTAAATTTCCCTCTATTCGAGGGCTGTAAGCCAGTGTTGTGCGCTTGTAATGGTTTTCGTGCTTGCCTGGCTGTCCTTGGCATTAGACTTTACACCCTCCAGATGAATTGACATTTTCTGAAATAAGAAAAAATGCTTTTCAGTCACACCTCCCGGGAGGAAAGATTCCACCCCTGCCCACCCACACACACACACACACACACACACACACACACACACACACACACACACACACACACACACACACACACACACACACACACACACACACACACACACACACACACAGGCAGCGAGAGACACAGTCTTCTCCTTCTCTTACACACTGGTTTTGTATAGCTTTCTTTTTAATAGTGCCTCTTTTCATCGATGTGTCTTTCATAGTGTTACCACTGGTTACCACAGTCCTTGTGGTATTCCTTTTAGGTGCTATTTTTATGAATATTCTCATTACTCTCCAATGTTTGTCTCCCACTTAGCCATCTAAGGTGGTGTGTCGGCTTATCCAACACAGAAGTGAACATAATTAGCAAATAGCAAGAATCAACAGCCAGATATACTCACATCAATGAAATTGGGCGGCACGATGTCACAGTAGTTAGCGCTGTAGCCTCACAGCAAGAAGGTCCTGGGTTCAAACCCTGGGGTTGTTCATCCCAGGTGGTCCTCTGTGTGGAGTTTGCATGTTCTCCCTGTGTCTGCGGTGGGTTTTCTCTGGATGCTCCGGTTTCCCCCACCATCAAAAAGACATACATGTTAGGGTTTATACTCCTGTCTGTGCTCTTGACCGAGGCATGGCAAGATGAGCTGGAGTTGGTCCCCGGGCGCTGCACGGCGGCTACCCACTGCTCCTAGCTACACGGCTAGGATGGGTTAAATGCAGAGAAGAATTTCCCCGCGGGGATCATTCAAGTATATCATACCAAATCAGCTATTAAAGCTCTTTGTTGTTGACATGATTCCATTGAGTGAATAGGTTTCTGTTTTACTTTGAGGCTACAATGTCCTTTCCATGCAAAAAGATGAATTTGTCCCTCTGTGGCTCACATAGCACTATTACATGTACACTTTCTCGTTTCCCAGATGCTTTATCCAAAGCAACTTACGAGAATCAGCAATTAGCAGATAAATGTGTGTCCCCATCAGGCGTCTTCAAACTAAATGGTAATCGTATCATAACCGAGATTGCATGTCATGTCAAGTGCAATTAGTGTATCTGTGCCACAGATAAATCACCAGTTGTGAGTGAGTTTTACAGAACATATCTGGGAATGAGAAAGCCATGTCTGCCTGACACTTGTATATTATCCATTGTGTGTGTTATAAAAGAGTGCATACTGCTTGTTTGGCCTCGACTGGTTTGTGCTGCACATGAAGAAACAGTCACCTGGCCGGGGAAGCAGTTGACATAAATGTTTGTAGGGAGCTGTTCTCTGACTCTCTTGCTGTCTGTTCCAACAGCCGCCTGATTAAAACAGATATGGAGCTGGAAGTCCTACGCTACACTAACAAGATTTCAAGTGAAGCCCACAAAGTGGTAAATTTCTTCAGGGCTGGACAGCCCCTCAGCAAAGGAATGAGCTCCGTAGACCTCAGAAAACCTGTATACTTTGAATGTTATTTTTTGTTATCGTACAATAACATTTTTTTGGCCTGAGGGAAATTAAGTTTGCAAGGCCAGCACAGTAAACACACTGCATATCAAACACAACAGTGGGAAATGAAGGGTATTGTCAAATCCGAGCAAGCTTTTCAGTTGGGTCGGTCTTGTAAAACACATGGAAAGGCCATTGCAGAAAATTAGATACCCAGTGTATTCAGCAGTGGACAGGATATAAAATATTATTCATGATTTAGAAAAAAAGAATTATAATATTTGGGATGTCAGGATCCTCTGAGGCACCAGAGAAAAGTTTTGGGGGTGTTGCTTCACCTGGTAACTCAAAGGCTAGAGATGGAGAGAGATAGCTTTTAACCAGCGAGCTGAAACATTAAAGTGATATTTTCCTACTGCAGAGCGTTTTTACTTTCCCAGCATGGCTTCCCTTGGAAGTTCTGCAGCAATCAGCCTTCAGTGTTGGCAGGCCTGGGATTCTGCAGGCACAGCTGCCATTCAGGATCCCCCCCCCACCTCTTAATTGCAGTGATCGCAAACATGCAGAACTACTGCTAGAAAAAATATTTTTTGCCAAGTCCAACTTTATTCATTTGTAGATTAGTTAGTTCGGGTTCCAGGTAACATTTTTAGAGTAGAAGTTCACATTTTAATTGGTGCTGACTATGATAAACTAGAGCTACTATTTTCTGGTTGACTATTTGGCCTCCTGTTAGGTGTGTGTGCAAGACATGTGCACAAATTTCCAAAGGGAAAAAAAAATTCCAAAGGGGAGATAAAAACCACTTAATTTTAATTGTTAGCTAAATTTGGGTCCTTTGAGTTAGTCAGTAAAGGTTTGGTTTTGAATTTCTGCTGGCCACTACTTCCCAATCTCATCAAATTTAATGTACTTTTTTTTTCTATGCAGCTCATGAAGCATGTGAAACCTGGACAGAAGGAATATGAAATGGAAAGGTGAGATATGCATGTGATCAATTTCTTCCCTAAGAGCAGTTCATGTTAAAGAGCTTTTCCAAGTTGCACTATTGCATAGACCTATTTTGCAAGTATTTCTACAGTACATACTAACATACAGGGAATAGAAGCCATAGAAGTGCATCCGTGTGGCCGTTGGAGTTGTTTCCACTCAGTTAACAGACTAATTACCCTGAAGAAACTATACACTAGCAGGAACTTGATCAAATGCTGATGTCAGTCTTTTTTCAAAATTAGCCGGTACTGAGTGTAATAAATGTATGGTAGAAAATTGTTCTTGGGGTATGATGATGATGATCATGACACATCAACCACTTATCGGGGCAGAGATTCGAAGTGCATGCTAGCACACATGGTACAATGACATCAATGCCTTACATACAGTGTGAGGAGGCAGAGAGCACAGCATCAACTGAACATTTGTAGGTGTGAAGTAAGACTACATATCACTGTATATTTTTCCATCAAATAAACCAACACCAGCTACCTGCCTTTGAAGACAAAACGTTTAAAACATGTTTTTACTATGATTGTTTGAATCGAAGATTGAAAAAAAAGTCTAAATTGTGATGGTTTAAATCATATTGATTAACCAATTACAGTTCTATCTTTAAAGGGACAGTTCACCCAAAAATCAAAAACACATGTTTTTCCTCTTACCTGTAGTGCTATTTATCCATCTTGATCATTTTTGTGTGAGTTGCTAAGTTTTGGAGATATCCACCATAGAGATGTCTGCCTTCTCTCAAATACGATGGAACTGGATGGCACCCGGCTTGTGTTGCTCAAAATGCCAAAAAAAATAATTAAAAACTCAACAGCAGTCTCTTTCCAGAGATCATGACCCGCTTACTTAAGATAGTCCACAGACCTCATTGTGAGCAGTTTCATGTAAGAACTATTTTCCTAGACCGAACTCCACCCACATGAAATTGCCCACAACAAGGTCTGTGGATTATCTTGAGTAACCAGGTCATGATTTTTGGAAAAAGACATTGCTGTTGAGTTTTTCCATCTTTTTTTTTCAATTTTTTTATTTTTATTTTTATATATATATATATATTTTTATTTATTTATTTATTTTTTTTGCTGCTTTGAGCAACACAAGCCAAGTGCCAACCAGTAACACTGTGTTCAAGAGAAGGCAGACATCTCTACGATCGATATCTCTAAAACACGGCAACTCACACTAAAATGATCTAGATGGATAAATAGCACTACAGGTAAGAGGAAAAACATGTATTCTTGGATCTTGGGGTGAACTGATCCTTTAAGGCAATCAGCTTTGAGCTGTACTATCTGCCCATTGCACAGTCTGTGTGAGATAAAAAGTGCAGAACAGAACATTCCTTATCGGTGCAGAAATTTGCTCCTCTGGCCATTTTCCATTCAGATAAACATTGATAGAAAGACGATGATAACGTGACAATCTGGTCTAGCTGGCACATCAGAAAGAAACTTTGTGCCCTTCAAAACCTCCCACCGATTTAATGCCATCACTGCTTCTCATTCACTAAGTCAATGTTTCGGCAAAATATCATTAGTGGATTAGTATGCTTGTTAGGACCTCTTTGCTGACATTTCACATGAGTAGCGGGTGAAGAGGCGTTCACACTAAATGAGTAGTTTGGATTGCTCCCTGCTGGTACAGAGCAAAAAACCAAATACATATTGTGTTTCAGTGTGCGTTGGTTTTGAGTTGTTTTGTGTGTAGGCACAGTAGAGGGAAAAAAGGTATTACTTCTTGTTGATAAAGTTGCATCGCATCACATGCTTCAAATTACTAGAATCAAAGTTGTAGTCCCACAATTGCGCTTAACTGCAAGTACAAGGGTGCCTTACCAAATGCACTGTATAGTGTGCAACAGGTACAGTTTATTTGTTGCAGCTTAGGTCAGTGCACTGCCTGCCTGAGTCCAAACTTCTAAGAATGGGATTTGAGAATTTGCTTCATGCCCAAAATATACCTTACTGCCTTGGGGTTCGGCAGGAGTGGGGCAGTGTTCATTTTTGGTGATTGAAAAGGCCTCGACTTTTAACAGCCGGTAAATATAAATGCAATGCCAAATAGCGCCACAAGGTGGCTTCTCCTTTTTGTTTTGTTGCGACGTACTAGAGTAGAGCCGGTGTCAGTGCTGCTTCGACCGACGTCGACAAGAGCGAGCTCTCACCCTAACAAATCGGTGCAGGTTATAATTTTCACGTTTTACTGTTCATGTGTAATCGGTGAACATAGTGCCGTGGAGACCTGGCATTGTATGGTCGACGTATGTGCTACAGAACAAAGTAGCAGTGTGGAAATCCCCATCTCGCCGTCCGTCGACTCTGAGCTAATCAGTTATCCCGGGGCTCTGGCTAACTAGCCACATGCCGCTAGCTCTCCCCACCGCCACCCGCCCAACGTCACAGACTGCGATGGATGATGTTCGACTTGTCACGAAACAGCCATGCTTAGGGGTGTTCAACTTATATTGTCCGTTAGATTCATCTAATAACATTTTTCTTTATTTTAAAACCAAGACGCGCCCCTCGTACATCTCCGACTTCCTTTGGTGTGCAAGAAACCCCCATGAAATGGCAGCTCATCGCCTCAGTTTGCATTCTGACTCTTGGAGGTATTTTGTTAGCATGAAGCAATGTGCCGTGTGATGATTAGAGGACTAGGGCGTGAATGAATTCCTAAAAAGCACGAGGTCGCAAGTAGGGCGCGTCTAGTTTTTACACTAATTAGAGCTCAGCTGTTGGAAATAGTTTAATTTCCTTTCTGTTGTGAAGATGTATTGCTCTCTCTGAAGGCCTTCCTTTTCCTCTTGCAGTCTGTTCCAGCACTACTGCTCTACCCGAGGAGGCATGCGCCACACGTCATACACTTGCATCTGCGGAACGTAAGACATCAGCGATCCAAGCTCCCTCTCTATCCTGTACTCTTTGTTCCCTTTTTCTTCAATTCTGTCTTTTTATGATTCACTTGATTGATTGATTTGTTACTCACCGTTTTACTAGCTTTAATGCTTTGAGGCCTGAAATATATTCTGCATAGGTACGTAAATATGCAAACACAAATAACAACGCCCTGGCCTGAGCACTGCAAACTCACTGCCCGGTTGCGCAAACTCAGCGTGCCCTTATGTCTCTGTGGAGGTAATAAAGTCAAATCCTCAAGGGGGTGCTGTAGGACATATCAGATTACTTTAAGCAGACTGTGCTACTCCACTTAATTAACTTCACTGTAGACTAGGAATGTACACTGTTGTACTTACTGCACCATAGAAAAACGAAAAGAATATTCACAAGTTGGTATGTGCAACCAGTGAATTGCTCTCGGTGGAAGCATGGGGAGGATCAAAGAAGGTTGAATCAGTTCATCTGGATATGTTTATTGATGAATGGGAAGGATGTTTTTCCTGTCTCCTATGACAGTTGGGAAAGAAAGAAAGAAAGCGGAAATAAAAAAAGACTGCTTCATTCTGTTGTTGCCTGCTAGAGCACCTCTGCAGCTTGCACTTGCCTCGCATTAAGACTTTCAGGAGAGACAATTTAGAACGCAACAAAGTGTGAAATCGACTTTGCTTAGTTTGAAGTGTTTGCGTACTTATGCAGATTATGTTTCGGGCCTAATCCCTATAATGAACTAAGGGTTTTGCCTGCAATCTAAAAAGGTGCAGCTTTAGCCTAAAGGAGTGGACTTGTAACCTGAACTGCACTTAAGGAAATCTCAATTGGCAAGATAAATGAAGAACACTCTTCCCTTCCCTCAAGTATTGCTGTTAATGTGCCCTTGCTGTCAACACACATTCACCCCAGTAGACCTACTCGGTTGCCCACCACTGAGTCTACTCACAAATTTTTCCTCATCTACATCTTATCTGCCATACATAATTATGCTTATGTTGCACAAATCTATTACCTGGGTGCTGTAGTGCCAACCGTTGACCTCCTTGTTTTTTGTTTCTTGTGATGTTGGAAATCTCAAAACTGAAAGGTTATTCCGTTCAACTCACTGGACAAGAGCACCAGCCAAATGTCTTGAATAACAGTGTACTATATATGCTGCTGGAGATATCAATTTTTGATCCAGTGTACATGGACCTTGACATGTTCAGTACACACAACTGATGTGTTTCCGTTTCTTTTATTTTTATTCACTTTCCACATACATTATAGACATACATCCCAGCCAAGAGTGTATCAAAATGTATGCTTCTCATTTCAACAAGCCCCCAGTTTCAAATTTACTTGTTCCCAGGACATCCTCCAAGCCAGTAGAGGAAGCGAATACCCTTGATAGTTTCAGTTTAAAGCTCTGCATTTCAGCTGTTAAAGGCCGACAGCTGGTTTTCAGAGATAGAATTTGGGATGCAGGGAAATTGGCACTTCCCCTACAGTATCTGTGGTGTCTTGTTGCTGGGTGCCCAGGCCTCGCCATCTGTGTTACTAGAGTAGATGATGATCCATTTTCTCTCTCTTGCACCAGCCCCTGGTGGTTAGCAGCATCATTGCAGGTGGAGAATTACAAGATGCTGTTGCTAATTAGTCTGGCCTTTTTGTACCCAGGGGTTTTTTCTGCAAACCCATTATTAGAGTGTTTTCCTGGGGATTAGTGGTCAGACAATGGAAAGTATTCTCCTGTTCAAATGAAGGGCACGGTAAATGAGAACCTGAGCATTGCACCGTGACTTGCTTGAAGCACTGTCGCTCTGTTGAGTTTTCCAGCCGAAAGGTTACATGCATTAAGAGCCAAGAAATAACTTAAAGTAATTTCATTAAGAATAAAGAGCTGGATACATGATGATTGTTCAGAGATTAAACTTGTTTCCTTGAATGGAATGATGCTGCACAGAAAAGTGATGTTCAATTTTGTTTTAAGGATAACATGCAGGTTTGTGAAAATATAAACACAATGTGAAGCAAAGTCAAAGATTTGATTGAGTTAAATTTCATAAAAGGAACTTTGTCAGATGAAGTAAACTCAGCTGGCATCAATCTATGGATTTCACATTAGCAAGGATAGAGATGTGCGTAGTATGTTGGTCACAGATACAAAAAAGGAAGAAGGTTAATCAGAAAACTAGTCAGCATGTCTTATGCAGAACTGTGCATCTCCATGAATTAAAGTTTTCTTGTCTCCATGAAGGGTTTCCATCCTCTTAAAAACCATTACTGTGATTGATATATGCTTATGTAGTATCACGTTATAGAAATCTGCAAAAATAATTTTGGGCTGGCGAGAGGGGGTCAGTCTGTCACTTTGTATGACAAAACCATCACACCATCAACATAGGGGTCCGGAATTACCCAGTCACTATTTTGAAAGATCATATGCTAAAATTATACTTTAAGTTTTTTGTTGAATTTTTCTTTTAGTATTGTACCTATTGAATTATTTGTGTGTGCTGGCATCAAGGGGAAAAAGAAGAACGAAAAAGACACATTTTCCACAGCAAAAGTTGGAGCCTACTACTATGTCGTCTACTTATGTTGCAAAAAACTTTGATGCACATATGATATAATGAATTATACATGTAGTGCACTGTATACTAACACCCTCAGAAGAGTGGTGAAGCAACATTTCAGGATAACATCTAAAAGCACTTTTTGTTTTAAATAAATAAATGCACTCTTTTATACCAAGAATATCCAAAAAGAACCAAAAAAGTTGCATAAAGGTTTTTATATATCGCCTCTAGATTACAAAAAAAATTCATTAAAATTGATCTACATTTTTCAAAGCATATAAATACATTTATATGCATATAAATCAGGGATTATTTTAATATAAACTAGTCTAGTGGTTGCCATCTGATGTGAAACTTCCCTCCCGTAAACTTCAATTAGTGGCTGGTGTGATTAGTTTTAGTATTTAATTGTTGGGCTGTATCGGAGGACATGAATGGAATTTTATGCCCTCCACGACCCCTGAAGGGGTGGGTCCCTGGGGGAAAAGGCTATTATTACACATGTCAAATTGGGATGACAAGGGGAGTAAATTGAAAAAATAAAACTGAACAATTTTTTAGCCCATAAAGCACGAGACCAACACTTGATGTATTCAATGTGTATACCATATGCATTACAGTTTTCAAAATCTGAAATTAAAATATTGTTAAGTGCCCGTGTTAACTTAATGTCTCATTATTCAAAAGGGGCAACAATTCCTCCGTTCTACACTACGGCCATGCTGGAGCTCCCAATGACAAGACTATTGAAGATGGAGACATGTGGTAAGTACCTCCAATTTAGTCCCTTTTATGCCAAACCAATGTGCAATGCCTCTAATAGGCTTACTCCACATCTACATTCAATTTCTACATTCATATCATGCTGCACTGCAATCACTAATAGTCTAGACTTACTGGTCTGGGTTTAGTCCTGAAACATGCTGTGGCTCTTCATCAATGAACATTCAAAGTGGCTGATTTTAAGGCCGGGCTAGTCACTACATTAAAGCTTAGTGGTTTTATTTTACCTTTAAGGGCATGCTTTGGTTTGTCTGTAATTTCAGGGAATGTACATCTGGTCAGACATTGCAGGGGGTCTCTTTTGATACACTTAAAAGGAAAAACGCACACAATCACTGCTGTCTTTTCTGTTAGGTTTTTCTGGCTTCATCCTAACGTACATTTCATCTTAACATGAGGCACAGTGGTGCAGTGGTTAGTGCTGTCGCCTCACAGCAAGAAGGTCCTGGGTTCTAACCCTGGGGTTGTCCAACCGTGGGGTCGTCCCGTGCGGGGTTTGCATGTTCTCCCTGTGTCTGCTGTGGGTTTTCTCCAGCAACTCCGATTTCCCCTACCATCAAAAAAAGACATACATATTTGGGTTAATAATCCTGTCTGTGCCCCTGACCGAGGCGTGGCAAGACGTACTAGAGTTGGTCCCTGGGTGCTGCACAGCAGGTGCCCACTGCTCCTAGCTACACAGCTAGGATGCATTAAATGCAGAGCATAATTTCCCCACTGGGCTTAAAAAAGTATCTCAAAATTTTAAAAAAATAAATGAAACGTGGTATTTAAATATCTTTATAATAGTGGGGTTTCTTTCATTTTATGTATCTAGCATGCTTTGGTTTGGTTTGGTTGGTTTGGTTTGAAGCCCTTCGTAATGACCTTGTTTCTATCATGTAAGATATAAATCATTTAGACTTGATCTGACCTGTGACGTTTTACCCTTTGCAGTTTGTTTGATATGGGTGGAGAGTACTACTGCTACTCCTCAGACATCACCTGCTCTTTCCCAGCCAACGGCAAGTTCACTCCAGACCAGAAGGGCATCTACGAGGCAGTGCTCAAGTCTTCCCGAACTGTGATGGCCGCCATCAAACCAGGTATCCCCTTATAGGCCAAGTAACTGCTGTTGTACAGGACAGAGCAAAGTGGCACTGAAGAGTGTCTGGTGAAACTGAGAAAAATTACCTCTTGAATATTATTGGCCCTGACAAATGTACTGCTTGAACACAGCAGACTATATATATGTTGTTCATTAGCATATATATTTAATTAATAGAAAAAAACTAAACCCTAGTCATTACATTTGACCTTCTAGAAACACACAAAGGCAGTTGCCTTTATACACACTTAGTCTGATGGTAAATATTATTCATTAGAGTCATGATGCACTGATGCATTCAGTTAGTGTTAAGAAATACCACTGTAAATTATACCAGCCACTTAGCCACATTCAGGGTTACCTTCATGTTCTTTTCTACCGCTTGGCCAATAGTTTAGCAGGCTCTACTTTTTCATGTTTTCAATTTCAGTTTATATGATGGTGGAATTGCCCTGAAATTTTATTCTGGATTGAAAAATCTGAAAAAGCCTATAAAATGTAGTTTGCAGAAAGTCGTAAACACTCGGTACTAAAGTATATATCAAGCTGATGAATTTCTCTCAGAAACGCCTTTCATATAACCAAGCCTGCAGCAGGGCTTGTGGTAGTGAGTCATATTTTAGGCTTTCATCTTACTGAGGCTCATGGTGCCCCAGGTGTGATGTGGACAGACATGCACCGCCTGGCAGACCGGGTCCATCTGGAAGAGCTGTTGAAGATCGGTATCCTGAAGGGCAGCGTGGAGGACATGTTGAAGGTCCATCTGGGTTCTGTCTTTATGCCCCACGGGCTGGGACACCTGCTGGGCATTGATGTGCACGATGTGGGAGGCTACCCTGAGGTCAGTTCTATTCTCTACATCTGAAATATTATTGACCAGAAGGTTATATGAATAACATGATATTTTGTCAATTCCCGAAGGGGAAATTCTCCACTTGCCCAACCTCCTAAGCATATTTAAAGTGAATATGGACTAAATGTTTTGATCAAGGACACTTCAGAAGAGCAGAAGCTTCTTGACACGGGCTTGAACTTATGTCCTGCTATTAAAGGAGTGTGCCGCCTCCAAAAAGATGAACACTGGATTTAATTTATGCAACTGCCTCCATAGACATTTTCTGTTTCAAGAATGTACTTCAATTGAACACAACAGCATGGTAAATTTAAAGGATAAGGTCAGATTTTCTTTGTAGCTTTTCCTATTTTATTCACACCGTTTATGTAGCACAATGTTAGGCTTCATTTTCACAGTCATCTCTCCATTTTGTCAAACTGGATACGCAGATCTGGCTTGCAATCTAAATTTCATTGTTGTTGCTGGTGGACAACTCCACAATCTTCATTCAGGGCAAGTCAACACTCTTAAGTTAACGTGATGCTACAGCAGTCGATCATAGTTAATTCAAGTGGTTATTTTCAAAAACAACAGCTTTTTATGGTCGATTACAGTCGTTTTCTACCATACCTACCTACCACACTTCTTGAAACACAGCCTACAAATGATTACTAGCAGGAATACAGCAAACACTAAGAGGACATTTAGTGATAAAATTGACTGTAAAGTTTTAAAACGACCATTCGAATTCCTTGTGATTGACACTTGTTGCATTACATTAGCTTTGGCTGAACCATGGAGTGTTTTTTTTTTCCAGTCAACGAGGATTGTTGAATTGTATGGAGCCCCCCTGGGGTCAGCTAAGTTAAAAAAAAAGAAAAAAAGACCCATGTGTAAATCTGTGCACGGTTTATAAACCGTGCTCTCGAATTCATAATCCATGCCCTCGAATTATGAATGCATGATCCATGTATACAAATTTGTAAACTGTGCCCTCGGGTTAAGAAATTCAGTTAAGTTGGAAATATATTCACAGATTCGATCATCCTGGATCAATAACTCACAAGCGAAATGTTGTTCAAACATAAACAATGCCTCTTTCCTACCAAAGTTGGACAATGAGCTAGAACCTAATTTTCACAACACGAGCCGTTTTCTGAGCTGGACAAATAACAATGGTCTTTATTGACAGCCGGCTGGAGACGAGTGTGCAGGGACCATCTAAAAAGTGCAATACTGAAAAGAGGTATTACAAAAATATTCAATAACTTCACTCTTATACAGTGTAGTGTCCCCACCACACTGAATATTAAGATTCCCCAAAATTTTGCAAAAGCCTTTTTCCCCAAACTAAGTGTTGCAGTATAACAATTATGGCAGTCGTTAGCACTGTTGCCTCACAGCAAGAAGGTCCTGGGTTCGAACCCCAGGCCGTCCCAGGTCCTTACTGTGTGGAGTTTTCATGTTGTCCCCGTGTCTGCGTGGGTTTCCTCTGGGTGCTCCGGTTTCCCCCCACTATCAAAAAGACATGCATGTTAGGGTTAATACTCCTGTCTGTGTCCCTGACCAAGGCAATTGAAAGAAGAACTGGAGTTGGTCCCTGGGTGGTGCAGCTGCCCACTGCTCTTATACAATAGGATGGGTTAAATGTGTCATTGTAACCTGTACAATGACAAAATAAAGTGGCTTTCTTTCTTTCTCTAACCAACAGGAGGCCATTGATGTGTGAAGTGATTTTGGTGACACTACACTCACTGTATGAGTGAAGTTATTGAATATTTTTTAATAAAAATTATGATATAATTATGCAAAAGCTTCTTTTCCCATACTAAGTGTTGCAGTATAACCAACAGGAGACCACTGATGTGTGAAGTGATTTTGGGGACACTATTTAAGAGTGAAATTATTGAATATTTTTGTAGTATCTTTTTTCGGTGCTGCACTTTTTAGACAGTTCCTGCACACTCATCTGCATGGCTGTATGGCTACTTGAGCGGTGAGTATAAAATTAGGGATAGGCTTCAGAAAACATGAGTTATTTCTTTAAATTCTTAGATAGCAGAGTGCAACAATGGAAACAGCACCCGTAAAGTAGAATAAGTGAAAACTGTGTTCTTGGGTTATCGATTTAGCATAATGGAGAAGTTGGAGGTAAGAACCATGCAAAAAAGTGTTTATTGGTGAGACTGGTAGAAGAGAAGGTGAAGTGCTTTCTGAAGACCAAGGTTACGGCTGAAGATGAGGAACAGCTCTGGTAAAGTGAAGTGCTTTCTGAAGACCAAGGTTATGGCTGAAGACGAGGAACAGCTCTGGGAAGGTGAAGTGCTTTCTGAAGACCAAGGTTATGGCTGAAGACGAGGAACAGCTCTGGGAAGGTGAAGTGTTTTCTGAAGACCAAGGTTATGGCTGAAGACGAGGAACAGCTCTGGGAAGGTGAAGTGTTTTCTGAAGACCAAGGTTATGGCTGAACATGAGGAACAGCGCTGCACTTTTGACTGAGGTGCACTGATTCTTCATTCTTGAGCCCTTCATCTCTTGCTTCTGGCCAGTAAGGAGAATCTGGTAGGGGGGATGAATGGGAGGTCCCTTCCTCCACCCATAAACAGCTATGGTGATTGTACTCTTGAATATACCCCAGACCTATAGTCAATAGCAGAATATAAAGAACATACTGCACTTTATGTGAATTGGAAGAAGAGTGGTCATGTTTGGATGGATTTATATTAAAAATGTATAGCTGCATGAAGCGTGAACACTGTAGGTTTGTTATAGTTGGGTATAATTCTGACATATCATGAATCCTTTGTCTCAACACACTTTTCCGTTTTTGTTTCTCTTTTTCCTGGTAACCTTTTATGTTGCTTTTCTTTTTGACACCGTTATTATTATTACAGACTTATTTCTGTCTCAGTATTCACAGAGTACTCAGTAATGGATTTAGATTGCAGAGGTTGTAGCTGTGATTTTTTTTTTTTTTTTTTAAATGGACCCCTGGTTGTTCAGGGCACGGAGAGGGTCAACGAGCCTGGGCTAAAGAGTCTGAGGATGGGCCGCCCGGTGCAGGAGCGGATGGTCCTTACCGTCGAGCCTGGAATCTACTTCATCGACCACCTGCTGGACCAGGCCCTGGCTGACCCTGCCCAGAACTGCTTCATCAACAACCAAGTGCTGGCTCGCTTCCGTGGCTTTGGAGGGGTCAGTATACCTGCATAGTTCATTTGTCTAAATTATTATTTTTTCATTTTCATTTTTAGGGGAGGGAAACTTTTGAAAGTAAGGGAAAAAACAGTAAAATTTGCTACCCCCCCCCCCCCCATTCTACTGTGTTACCAAGCGTTGTATCTTTCTTTGGAGGGAATTAATTATCAACTATTTGTTAAAAGGAACAACTAGAAACCATTCTACACAACATTATTGTGATACTGGGTCCATAAGATGACTTAACTCAGTTGCCTAATGGAGCTAAAATATCCCCTCTAGCAACAAAATGCAAGATTATGGAATATACATAGTCAAAAGACCAAAATTACAAAAGTAAACCCAAGGTTTTTCTTACTTTCTAGTCCTCTCAGTAAGTCTCTTTCATTCAATTTCAAAAACAGTCATTATGACAGGCTTTGACTTCTCGACATGTAGCTCACCTCCACGCAAAGGTAGTTTCAACATAAATATGATCGTCAGGATGATAGACCGTGGCTTTACGAGTCTCGGTTTAACCATCTGTTACCTTTCAGTAACAAGCCCCACAGCACCTTAATTACACAAGATATTAATAGTTTGATCTTGGCATTGCTGTATGCTGTACATTTCAGCACCGGATCGGTTTATATAATTCAGTCTAAGAAGTTACTGTTTATTCAAATTTGGATAAATGAAGACTCCTGCCATCAAAAAGTTAACGTATTCATTCCTACAATGAAGTAGCTGAAATGAGATGCTGTCAGACTGAATGATTGCAAATCAGTCTTAACAAATGAATTATTTTTTCATGTTTTAGAATGCTTAAATAGATCTTGGTTCAGATACAGCTGATTGTTGCTTAACTGGCTCTACCTGCTTTGTCCAACTGAGCCTCTATGATTGAGCTAATTGTGCCGTATGACCGCTGTGCACAGGTGCGTATTGAGGACGACATCGCAGTGACCGCTAACGGCATAGAGCTGCTGACCTGTGTCCCCCGCACCGTGGAGGAGGTGGAGGCTTGCATGGCCGACTCCGAAAAACCCTTCAGCCCGATCATCAGCAGTGAGAAATTCTGAGATGGCATTCCATTAATTCTAAGCTATTGCTGCCTTTCTGAGGTTAAGTCTCAGGGCAGAGGGAAAGATGATATTCTAAAGGAAAATGTAAGCATTTTGTTCAATATCCTCATATCAAGCTCTGCAATCCAGACCATCTGTCACTTGTAACACAATAGAGGCAGGAAATATTCAGTGTTAACCAGGCTATCTCTTTCAAAGTTGAGAGAGCAGAAAAATTGATACCACCAATGCATGTTGAACCTAACAGCTTGCACAATCATACTACGGCTGCTTAAGAGAGATAACATTTATTTTACGGTTTAAAAAGTTGTTAAGCATTGACTATTTTATGCCTCCTAGTGAATTACTTTTTTAATTTTTTAAATATTGTGAAATTCAATAAAATTTGCAAATTTGCCTACCAGGATTTTTCAGCATCTCATTTTATACATACTCGCTTGGCATGAGGCTTATTGAGGGCATGTGTTACTAAAGAGTTAGCAGTGCTGCCAACTAATGTAGGATGAGCAGCTGCACCAAGTCACTGGTACTCTAGCGAGTACCAGTGACCAGAGGTGCCCAGCCAGTCGATCGTGATCAACCAGTTGCTTGCGGGCTGATTGCCAGTCGATTGCGAGATGATTTAGAAAAATGGAGTTAGATTTTGGAAAAAAAAAATTGGCAGTCCCTTGTGTTCACAACTTAATTGACATCGAATCTGACTAACCATTAAGAGGCAAGGTATGCATTAATCCTGTATTAGATTCAACGTCAATCAAGATATTATTGGCAAATTATCTCACTCGCAAGCTCTGACGTATGAAGGCATAACCTTACATTCACTCGGTGTCGAAGAGACGAGAGCTGTGACTAACGTTAACAAGATCGACTTCTCTTTAATTTTCTTTTGCGTGTTCGGTAATGACAACAAAAATGGCAGAAGCCAAAAGATTGAAAACTTATCATTCCACAATGAATGGGAGGAAGATTATTTTTTCGTTTATTCCAACGCAAAATCCATGTGTCTGATCTGCAATGCTAGTGTGGATATACCGAAGAAGGGTAATTTGGAGCAGCATTTTAAATTGGTACACAAAAGCTATGATACCGATTTCCCAGTGAAAACAGCTCTACGAACCAGAAAGTTGCAGGGATTGAAGTCTCAATTAGCAGCGCAACAGTCAGTTTTTACAAGACCCAACACCAAGGGTAAGGCTGCAACGATAGCATGGTATCACGTCAGTCATGTTATGGCCAAGCATAAGAAATCTTTCAAAGATGGCAAAATTGTGAAAGAGGCGTTTGTTGTGACTGCAGATGCACTCTTCGGGGGATTTCAAGAATAAAACGGACATTGTGAATGCCATTAAAGACATTCAACTATCCCGGAATACTGTTACACGGCGCTGTGAGGAAATGGCCGAGAGTCTTCATGAGCAACTGAAAGACTGACGCATGTGAGTGTTTTTCCCTCCAGTTCAACGAGTCAACTGATATGGTAGATGTGGCACAGTTCTGCATTTTCATTAGAATGGCCTTTGAAGACATGAGCGCAAAAGAAGAGCTGCTCACCATTTTGCCACTTAGAGGACAGCCTAGAGGCGAAGATATTTTTCAAGCATTCATGGAATCTGTTAATCAGAATAAACTGCCCCTTTTTAAACTCATCTCCATTACAACTGATGGCGCACCTGCTATGGTAGGTCGTACTAATGGGTTCATTGGATTGTGCAAGCAAAGTGATTCTTTACTGGACTTCCTTAATTAACATTGCACAATTCATCAACAAGCGCTGTATGGGAAGAGCTTAAACATGAAAGAAGTGATGGATATTGCTATGCAGATTGTGTGCTCGGTTAGGGCAAGGAGCCTACAGAGGAGGCTATTTCGCGCACACATGGAGGAAACGAGCAGAACACACAGACCTGTTGCTGCACATGGATGTAAGGTGGCTGAGCCGAGGTACATTTTTGGAGCGATTCGGTGAGTTGTTGCCTGAAATCAAAAGATTTTCTCAAGCTCGCTAAACATGCCGAATATACACAGCTAGAGGACAACAAGTGGCTTTTGGATTTGGCATTCCTAACCGATCTCACTAGCATGCTGAATGAGCTGAATTTAGAGCTACAGGGAAAGGATAAATATGTAACAAACCTGATCAGCTCAGTGAACGCGTTTAAAAGCAAGCTCCAACTGCTGTCAAGTAGGCTGCAACGCAGTGACTTGCAAAACTTTGCTCACGTGCAGGCGGAACTTAAACATCAAGGTAACAACACAGCACAGCTTGATAATGCACATTATATGAGGAGCATCTTGTCAGAGTTTGATAGGCGCTTTACTGACTTTGCATCCATTGAACCTGTTGCCAGCTATCTGTGTTTTCCATTTGGAAGTATTATTGTGGATGACGTTGCCTCCAAAGTGGCATCAGTTTCACCTGGACAGCCCTGCTGTGGAGAATGAGATCCTCACACTTCAAACTGACAAGAGATTAAATCCAGGGCAACACAAGGGATGGAGGGAATGTTCTGGGAGCTACTGCTGCAGGAAAAGTACCCCAACTTCAAGAGATGTGCCATGAACCTTCACAGCACTTTTTGGATCAACCTACCTGTGTGACTCTATTTCTCACATGAAGATCATCAAGTTGAAGTACAAATCCACAATGACAGATGACCACCTTGTCGCCTGCCGAAGGCTTGCAACCAGCTACTACAACCCTGACTATGAGAAACTAGCCTCCTCTTCCCAGTGCCAGCGGTCCCACTAAGGTAGAGGATGACATTTATTTCTACTTTTCTAACAGAGAACTATACTGGATAGTGCCTGTATTATTTTCCGTTTGGCGTGTGTATTGAATGGGTATTGCAGTAACACGGTTCCATATTTGGGCTGGTAGATCTCGGCTGGCTGACAAATGTAAAAGTAGATATTGGTTCAAAACAGGTTGAGCACCCCCGCGCTAGATATGCCATCAACTAATTATTGTGAGTATTGTAAACTGTCTGATGACATTACATGGAAGTGAAAGAGAAAAAGATGGATTGAAAGACAAAATAGCCTGTGTGATTACTGAAATTAGACACACAAAGGACTATTAATGCATTAACTATATTCAATCAGACATTAATGGATGGGAGATAGACAAATCGTCCCAACAAAATTGACTTCCAAGAGCAACACGCGTATGATGCAATTCTCATTTTGTCCTCTAGATGGATTACTATCCTCACTAGAAGAAGCAAAGACAAGTGCATTGCATTGTGCCAACTTTATCTCAACCATGCAGCTTGGCCATTTAAACCTTTGGTGACATGAGAATCACACAAGAGAAAATGAAAAGCATGCTGTAGAGGTACAAACATAATTAGTAATGTTTATTTTGTCCATACAATTTCAAATCAATGATCCACATGGCAATTAACCTTTGCATATTTGAAATAGGAAGCACCAGTATGGGAATGGCACAGTCTAATGAGGCATATAGTCATCTTCCTCTCCGTAGGACTGTACTATGGGTGCGGTGCATGATGAAGAGGTAGAGCCATGGTGTTGACACATTCAGAAGAGTTCATTCCCTTACGGTTAAATCCACTGCATACTTGAGTTGTCCTGAATTTAAACATTGATACACATTTATTACTTTGGATTGGAGGTAATAGAGTGGAACAGATCACGGTACAGTACAGAAATACTACTCGATAACAAGTGCAGCCAGCATGCAGCTCCTGGATGAACAGGGAAAAAAAAAACAATGCGGACAAAAATTAGTTTATAAACTAAAATTTACTTTCAAGGTGAACCTTGTGCGTGAGATCAACAGTTTGTAAACTACATTGCCAAAATGCAATTTTTTTTCCCTCTGTAAAATCAAAGCGAAGTAATCGCTGCAGTATTTCACTGGTAATCCAACCTGCTGACAGTTGGAGACTTCATGCCATTCTTGAGCAGGAGTGTACAACTGTGGAATAATCATATCTGTTTTTACCTTTTTCTCTCCAAAAACCCCCCCCAAAAAACGCATTAGCATTCAAACCATCTGCTTTTACCATCCTGTGGACTCTGGAATGCCTACATCCCCCCCAATGCTGTGATTGGTGGAGAGGCAGACGCTTTATCCCTGCAGCCATAACGGGGCCACCAGTGGCCGATAAACCGGCGCCCTCCCTGGGGACCCACACAAATAAATAATGAGGGCTTTCTCCTCACAGTCGCTGGAAGAACTCTCTGAAACGCTTAAAAAAAAAAAAAGGTAGCTATTCGATACATCATACATACATATGTACAAGGGCTGTATCTCCATACAAGTAAAATTGATTTGTAAATCTTTGTGGCACAGACTGGCCATCCTCACGGCCGCCTAAAACAGGGAAAATAGTTTTTATTGGTTTTCACAGTTTCCCTGTTTGGACAGTCAAATGCAGATCTGACCCACAGAGATCTGGTGTTTCTTTGTGAATCTGGCCACATGAGGCAGAGCTGCAGATGATGGATGATTGGTTTATGGAAGAAAAATTCTATAATCACTGTGGTCTGTATTCATTTTGATGATGGGAAATATTTGTGGAGGAGTTCAATCTGATAAAAGCTCATTGATAAATCAGGACCAAAGGTGACTTTGCACTACATGTGGATTGTGTGAGGAAGCTTATTACAGGATGGCGCTGTACAAACTTTATCCACAGACATTTTTCCATAGCTTTGCTTTACACGTTCTGTTATCTAGGAGGTCCGTTGTGACAGCTTGGAGATAAGTTTTCTCTATACTGTCAGTTCTGAGTTCAGGTGGTTGACAGCTGATATCTGCTGTTGTAAAACACAAAAATATACTAATAACGAAAAGACCGATCCTTTTTATTGGACGTATTGGTTATAATCTGTAAAATGTTTCCTGGTTTCCTTGTTTGTTGCTGCTCTCTTGCATCACCAGGGCTTTAATCACTGGCCAAATATGTCCTTCACGCTTCAAGTCCTTTCCTTTTTCCCATAGCAGTCTACACAAACCCAGAAAAGTGTTCCTTCTTCATTTTAGGCACTCAGAGAAGATGAGTGTCCAATTAAAGCAAGTTCAGTCTATTCCCTGGGTACGTTTGTTCGGCCTAGCGAGAGGCAGCTTGCCACAGGTACTGAGTTTGGCCCCACAGGGGCCGCGGGGTCCTGGTGGAGAGTGCTATCTGCGGCCCTGATGTATTAACTGTCTGTGGGCCACTCGTGAACAGGAGGCACAGCATGTGGTCTTGTAGTAATCGTACACGCAGAGGCGAGCCTGGACCACTATGTTGCAGTTGAAATACTTGTCTTTGCAATTCTCATCTAAAACATGAAAGAAAAAACATTTTTGAGTGTAGATTTTATGCTTAAATTTTCCAGCAAATATCAACTGACTTTCATTAAACCAAGCAAGTTAAGTAAAAACACATGATGTACTCTCAAAGGGCCTGTGTAAAGTGTTGCAACAGGAGAGACCACAGCCTTGTACTGTGTGGCCCCTGAATAAATCTACTGGAACAGCTGGGGATTGCTCATAGGCACTTTGACAACAGTCAACAGTGAGGAGGAGTATTGGAGCATAAACCCTGTATCTCTACACTCCTGTCGAATAAAGCCTAAAAATGCATCAAAAAGAGAAAACAGTAGCAACTTCCTGCTTACTTCTCATGCTCAGATTTTCCCCCATTGGTAAAAATCTTTGCAAACCTTAGTGACTTTCAGTTACAGCATCTCCACCCCACCTCAGTCTCCTTCCTCAGACAGAAACAGGGTTACTCTTTAAAGACTTACTTTTTTTTCCCCCCCTGATGAAGCTATTGTAACCTTTCCTCACGGAAGTACACTAAAATAGGGCTGTGCAGGGGCACCCCGGTGGCTCACCTGGTAGAGCGCGTACCAACCAAATAAGGCTGAGTCCTTACCGCAGCAGCCTGGATTCGAGCCCGGGCCCTTTACTGCATGTCATCCCCTCTCTCTCCCCTGCCTTTCCTGTCTCTCTCTACTTTCGCTATCAAATAAAGGCGGAAAAATGCCAAAAAATAGGGCTGTGCCATCTTCCTTGGCCAGGTGTTCAAGTAAAACACATACGATGATACTGCTGGAGATTGCTCACCTATCTGAGGTATGCAGGGCTCTGGGTTGCAATCCTCCTTCTCCGCCGGTCTCAGCTTCTCCTCACAGCCCTCGCTAGACAGCATGTCATCAGAGAGACAGCGCACCTCCCGCACACGGAAGCCCCCCTCACATGTTTTGGAGCACTAGTGGGAGAGACCCAAAATCCTCAAACCACACATACAAAGAGGGATTTTTTTTTTCAGTTGCCAAAAACATGACTTTTAACGCAAGGTATTTTCTTTCTCAGAAAATAACCTTAATACAAGTATGTACAAAGTATGTAGTAGCTCACTATGAACAGATGTAGATGTATTTGGATCACATCAGAGTCAGTCTAATTATTATTAAAAGGATAGTTTGGATTTTTTGAAGTGGGGTTGTATGAGGTATTTATCCATAGGTAGTGTATACCTACAGTAGGTCACGGTCGACTTGCCCACAGTTTGGAGAAGCAGGCAGGGGTATAGGCAGGGCTAGCAAGCTATGTGCTGCTGTGGAAGGGACCAGAAACAAAACTTATTTTAGCCACCTAAAACAAAACAAAAAATAAGTTTAAATGTATGCTATGTGTAGAGTATTTTCACCGCTTTACCTTGCTGTCAGACAGCTGCTTTTTTTTGGCACTACCTTTTCTCAACCATAGAACATCCGTATTATTACGCATAAGCGCAGCTGTGCCGCGCACTGCATTACGCCGCCTGCAGATCAGCTGTTTGGGTCAGAGTTTCAGCGTGTTACAGAAGAAATACAGGGGGGAAAAAAGAGTGATTATGACAGCAATGACGAAGTGTTTGTTTGAACAGCCCAGAAAAGCACACGCTCACCGCCCTTGAAATCTTTAGAAAAGTGAAGTTTGATTTCAGTCTGATCTCGGAACGGCACATTCTGACCCAAACAGCTGATCTGCAGGTGGCGTACTACAGTGCGTGGCACAGCTGTGCTTATTCATAGGAAGTGCTACGGTTGAGAAAATGTAGTGGCAAAAAACAAAAACAACAAAAAACAAAAACGGCTGTCTGACTGCAAGGTAAAGTGGTGAAAATATTCTAAATATAATGTACACTTAGACTGAATTTTTTTTTTCTGGCACCTTCCACAGCAGTACATAGCTTGCTAGCCCTGTCTGTACTCCTGCCTGCTTCTCCAAACTACGGGCACACCAACCGCGATCTACTTTAGATAATACACTGAATATAGATAAGTACCTCACACAACCCCACTTCAAAAAAATCCAAACTGTCCCTTTAACTATTATTAAGGACACATTCTTGTTCAGAGCAATGGCCTGAGGGGAGTAGTTGGAGGAAGGATTACATAACGTTCACACCTGGGAGTGGTCCAGAACAGACAAACGGTTTTCCACTGAGCAGCTGCAGAGGAATACTTTGGGGGTTAAGTGCCTTGCTCACGGGGCAAGTCATCGGTAACTGCTTCAGAAGGGGACAGTGATCGATCGTTTTACTCACAGCACTCCAATCTGTGTGGTACCACTTTGCTCCGCAGGCTTTGAGGTAGCAGCTTTGCTGGCTGAGAGGGCGCTCCAGAGAGGAGCATTCATATGGAGGCATGACGGTGTAACCCTCGTCTGACTTCATCAGACACACCACTGACCTCTGCTGGCTCCCGGCACCACACTCTGCAGAGCACTAGGATATACGCAACATTACCAGAGAAACATATGGGCATAATGAGACATTGCAAAATGTGGGGAAATGAAAAAGCAACATCTGTAACATATCATGTCAAAGTCACTGTAAGATCTTGTGTGTGTTCAGCTACTAGAGACAATTTCCCATTAAGCCCGGTGTGACCTGCTGCTGTCCCCCTGTACCTGGCTCCAGGGGCCTGTGAACCACTCGATGCGGCTCTCACAAGGGCCAGTGTTACAGACCTGCGAGTCTGTGGGCCGCTCACTGCCGCAGCCCTCCAGAGGCAGACTGCTGATGTGATTGGTCAGGCAGAGGACTCCCCGTGTCCGTACGCCCATCCCACACTCAGCAGAACACTGCAGGGGAAGAAACACACTGACGTAAAGAGAGAGCGAATGTTGCACACGCTGCTTTTAAAGGCGGTGATTTATTTGACAGCTAGCATTTTACCACAAGGATTTTTTCAGGGTAGGGACAATAAATGTCACAAAGTAGGGGAGAAGAGTGTGGGACTATTTTTCCTTTGTTTTATAGCCAAATCAGAGAAGCAACAGTGGGTGCATCACCAAGCAAATGCACTCTTGTCTTTTCAATGTTTGATCTCCAGTCATTTGAAATCAACCTCTTTCCTCCTTTTGAGAAGCTCGCCATCTGTAAAACGGCAGGTTGATTTAGTCCTTGGACTTGTTGGTGCTTTTTTCCCCCTATATAAAGGAATTGGATGTAATAGCCAAAATCAGTTTACAATCGTTGCACACACCTTCAATCATCTCATCGATACAATACACACGGAGAGCAGGGAGACTTCCTAACAAACATTCAACCCTTTTTCTTGATCACTGAGACCTGCTGTGTTGGGATGATGTTGAACACATGGGAACAGAGGAGCATCCAAGGTACAGTACTGTAAATTTTTAAAAGAAGTAGATATGGAGGCATCTGGGTGGCATGGTGGTCTATTCCATTGCCTACCAACATGGGGATCGCTGGTTTGAATCCCTGTGTTACCTCCGGCATCCCTACAGACACAATTGGCAATGTCTGCAGGTGGGAAGCCGGATGTGATTATGTGTCCTGGTCGCTGCACTAGCGCCTCCTCTGGTCAGTCGTGGCACCTGTTCGGGGGGGGACTGGGGGGAATAGCATGATTCTCCCACCTGCTACGTCCCCCTGGCGAAACTCCTCACTGTCAGGTGAAAAGAAGCAGCTGGTGACTCCACATGTATCGGAGGAGGCATGTGGTAGTCTGCAGCCCTCCCCGGATCGGCAGAGGGAGTGGAGCCATGACCTGGACAGCTCGGAGGAGTGGGGTGATTGGCCAAATACAATTGGGGGGGGGGGGAGGGGGGGGTGTATCTGTACCGGCTTAATATGAGGCAGCTTGCTGTCTTTCCACCGTGTGGCTATCACTCCACCCAGACGTACCCCTTCTCCTTCCTGTCTCCACAATGGTGGGAGGATGCTCTCATCCCTCATCTATGCAGCAGCGCTAACTCCATCGTCATGAATATTAATTTTCCCCTGGATCAGACACCTACTCTAACAAGTTCTTTATCTACTGCTCTACTTTTACCTCTTTCTTTACCTATTCCTGATTTATATTTTGAATTTATTTATTATCTTAAACAGGGATCTGATACTTATTGTGAACATGCTGCAAGCCTCAGAGGTTGAATGCAGCTCAAGTACATGCTCTCAAAAGTGGCAGTTTTACTCCTTTATTCAGTCATTGCCACAGTTTTGTTGTCTTTTTATCAATTGGAAGTTACAAGTATGGTAGGAGACATTTTTATCTAGAGAGAGATTATTTTCCGTTAGGCATTGAAAAGGGAGTTGCCTAGAAAATAGATGCAGGATAAATGCACAATAGGAGTCTTTACAATGGCCACAACTGTATTAGAAATGAATAGGAGTGTGTAAGAACTTTAAAAATCCTGAATAAAAAACCCTCTCATCTCTGGTCACTGATTCTGGCTCTGATACTTACTGTGTTGCCCCACTCAGTGTAGAACCAGCTTTTGGCACATGGCCCCATGTCACAGTTCTCTGCATCGCTGGGCCGCAGATTCATGTTGCACTCCTCGTCAGGAACAAAATCACCCACGTTGCTGACACAGCGTACCTCCCGAGACCTCTGGCCCAACCCACAAGGCACTGAACACTGGGAGAACATAGGCCATATGGTTACAATGCTGCACTATAGTAGGAGTCATCATCCCACTGCTGGGAGACTATCTCGACTACTGTGTATTTCATACTGTCGATGATGAGTTGGTTTTATATGATTATCTATCTGTGTCTGTCTGCCTGTGTTTTTCTATGTGTCTTTGTATCTGTCTGTCTGTCTATCTGTATGCAGTATCATCAGTAAAAGAGGTAATAAATTGAGTTCAGGTGGGTTTACCATCCGTAACATGCTGTGTACAAGACACCACAACAAATACTTCATCATCGTCAAAGTCATATTCTTAATGGAGTCTCAGATGTTTGAGTTTATTATTATTATTATTATCACTATTATTACTACTACATCCCTTCTAAGTATTGCTTTGTAATTTTTAGCCCAATCAGAGTAAGCTGGTCTGCTCTTATACAAGGCTGATTAGATATCATTACTGATAATGGCCACTCACAGCAGTCCATTCGGTCCGGATCTGCCACTCGCTGCAGATCTTCAGCTGGCAGGTACTGGCGGTTTCAGGGCGTTCCAGGTGATGGCATCGGCTGGTGTGGACATTGAGGGTGCGATTGGCGTACACCTGGCGACACAGGACCTGCCGGTGCTGCATGCCGAGGCCACAGGTCTTGCTGCATTCTGACCACTCTCCAATGTCCCAGCTGCTCGCATGAAGAACACAGGAGCTCATTGTGAGGAAGGTACATGAAAACCCAGAGAGATTACACATCCTACAAAGTAGGGAATCTCAGATGAGACTTGTGAGACTCGAGACACATCAACAGAGACTATGATCAGGAGATCTCCCGATGGCTCAAATGCCCACACCAGCTGTGGAAATCCAGGTGGCGAAAGTGAACATGTAATGGCCTCCTCTCCCTCCTCTCACAGGAGGACTAAAACGACCAAACTCCCTAAAAGGAGAAAAAATAAATGGAGAAAACTCCTACCGGAGCTTATGAAGTTTTATACTGTTTTTCTTAAAGGCCTAATCTATAGAGACAGAATCAAGTCCGTATATACTGGCATCTATCTCCCTGTTAACTTTGTCTACACTGACTTGATGAAGTCTTTTTTTTTACAATTCCATATACTTTATATGTGCCTTAGGTTTGATAACCAGAATAGACAGTGAACAGCAACTAAGCATAGGTAATATACTGTATGTAATTTGAGGCTGTAGGAGGATTGTTTGTATATTAACAACACTGGTATGCCTTGGATAAACCATTTTAGTTCATCATATTTTCAAATCTTTATAAGACACATCTGAATGTAAGGGAAATTAGGGTGTTACATACTTCCCAGACTACATTTACAACTTGTTCTTTGGCTTGTCAGTGTACCAGGTGTAGTAAGACAGCAGCCCTTTGTCCTGTCGTCACTCAGTCCTTCCGGACCATCATACAGTTTCCTGAGTACACATCTTTCCAGACTGATTTCAAGAGGGTGGACATTAGAGGTATTAAAAAGTGTGTTGACAATTGACTGTTATTGTCTGTCCTGGCCAAAAAGACTGATTACTTATAGCTTCCTGCTTCTTAGCGGGCAAACCTTCCTGCATTGCATTTAGAACAACATTAGTTCCACTTCTATTGGACCAATCGGCCTAAAATGTTTCGTGCACAGTTATGACTATATGATGCCTCTTGTGGTTGTGATGTCGCTGCTCCCTCTCTTCATTCACTGTCTAGCTTGCTTGACCAACGCTGCCCGATCTCAGTCAATTGTGTGCATGTGCGACTCATTCTACAGTTGACTTGGATCAGGTAGCGACTTGATCAAAAGTTATTAAAAGAAATTTGGTAATCCAAAAAATCCTAAAGTTATAAAGGAACAACTTCTATTAGGCTGCAGTCAAAACAGGAAGTGTTGCATATTCTTGTCACTGCCTGATCTGAGTCAACCATCAATGTGAGTCATGAATGCGCGACCATAAACGGTTTACCCAGCTTTATTCTATTATGAAAATAAAGACAGGGTTGGGTTAGGGCGCTGCATGTAATTTCCCCCCCCCCCCCATATTTCCCGTTAAATCGAATTTGGCGCTGTGCAAAAGTCTTATAATGGCAGGACAAACACCTTTTTCTGTCGGTGTGTGTGTATCTGTCAGCCTCTAATCTCATACACTACTGGGCCTGTCAGCCTAATTGTTTTTGTACACAGTTATAACTGTATGATCAAGGACCTCTTGTGGTTGTGGTGATTCAAAACCTCTGAAAAACCCGTTTTACACCGCAGTTGAGGGCTAACTCCTCATCTGGTTTATCGCCAAGTCGGAGCACCGAAGAAGGGAAGATACGCCTGGCGGGGATCTATTCTCTACTGACTCATTAAGATCTATTTTTGATAACATTTGAAACACCCAAAACAGACAAATTTTAGATATTGTTTTCGATAAACTTCATTTCTTTTTAATATCCTGACATTCTGGCGCATCCTTATTGGATCCATTGCAATGTGATATTTGTAACAACATAAAAATCAACCCACCTCTTTATACCTAGTTCATTAATAAAGTGTTTGCATGGAATAGACTGACCAGGAAAGGCACTGAAATTTTACAATCTACTTCAGACATGGAGGTGCAAAATTGTACAGGAGAGGGGGCAGGCTATGGGGGGATTTTCAGCTCTGGCACAAACACGATGTGGAAAGGTTTAATTCAATATTAAATTCAGGTCCTGAGTCCACCCCCATCCTCATTTCAGGGTGGGGATGGACTCGGGAGACCAGAGGTATCATTCATGTACTCAAAACGTTGTGGGTTTGACTGTATGTTACCCAATTTCTTCTATAACCTATTATCCCTTCTTTTTTTCCTTTCTTCCTTACTACTTTCATACTGCACAGTAGCAAATAATATAGACATGGTTTGGAAATAGTTAGACAAACAGACAGAGCTATCTCTCACAAAGCTGGACAGGGCTGGATGTTACAGGGCTCCTCTGGTGGCCGTGGTTTAGTGCTGCTGTCACACAAAGTGTCTGACACCTGCTCGCGGTCCAGCCGGTGGACACAGTGGAAGATGGAGTACCTGAAACCTGAAAGCACGATGGAAACAGACATTAACACACTAAATCCAGCATCTGGATTCTACATATTTGGATTTATCTTTAGGTAACAACACTGTATACGCCTACTTTGTAAATGTAAACGGCAACAAGACTGAAAGAACTCATCACAGCTGGAGAGATCCTCAATGTTTCCAAAAACAACTTTGTGAAATAGTATACTTGCTTTTTTCATTACAGTCACAACAGAAATTATGACTGCTCCCCAGGGTTCGAATTACACAGTGGCTTTCAGGGGAGCCCTATTTTCCGGTGCGCTACTACACATGTCACATGCACGCGTACATATGGACGTGCGTGGTCAATTGCACGGTTACTGCAAAAAACATTCTGCTGTCACTACATACAGTCAGGGCCGCCTGTAAGGGGAGAAAAAGGAGGAAGATTTCTGGGGCCCAGATGCTGTGGGGGGTAGGGGGAATGGAGGCCAGCATTAATCATGTTCATCCTAGATATGAGCAATGATAATGGCAGTGTGGACTGACAACAGATGAACTAAAGGATTTTGCATCCAGTAAGAGGCAAAAGTGAAGCCATAAGGTAAGAAATTGCATTGTTTTTTTATATCACTTGAGCAACAACAAAAATCCACACAGTTAACCGGCCAATGGCTTGTGTTACACTAGACAGACCAGACCCAGGTTACATCACATGACAACATCGGAACATGCCCACAGCCTCAACTGTCTTACACAAAACATGGCTAGCCACACTAAACACAACATGGAAACGCCTACTGCTTAGTAAAACATCCTGCGGACAACACCACTATGATAACGCACAATAATACAGTACCTATCACACTTTTATTCAACACCTTGTAAAAAAAGAATTGAAACACACCAGGCCTAGATAAAATGGCAATCAATACCGCACAAGATACAGCATAGAGGATGCAGGTGCATAGCAAACATGCCACACATTGCCTATATTATAGGCTAGAAATGCTGTCTGCATGCTGTCTATTTTTGGGGCAACAGAGGTTAAATGCACTTGCTATGCTATCAATTGAAAATGAATTCATTCATGGATTGGTGGACTTTGACAGAAAAGTTATTGACAAGTTTGCCTAGATGAAAAATCGTCATGCATCTTTTCTTTTCAAGCAATGAATGTCACTGGTGAGTCTATTTTGCATTATCACAAGGTGTTTTATTTTGGCTACAGGTTAAGCCCCAGAAAGTAATGGGTTACCCTGCTCTGAAATTATGTTTTGGATGCGTTATTACAGTTGCAGACCACAATGATCGTACACTGCTTGACAGGGATTAAATTGGGACGGGGCTGTCTGGTGCTCAGCACTGCCACATCAAACATCATCAGGCGGAGTTGGGTACCGGCTAAAAAAAAAAAAACATCTTCCATCAACAGTTAATTTTTTGATACATTTTTACTCTTCCTTTATTGTTAAAAGAATACATATATTACATGCTGACCAATCAAATAAATAATGATTCATGTTTTTTCAAGTTTAAAATGATGTTGCATCATCACTTTCGCAGTCAGCGGCGACTCATGCGGGACCTGGCGAAGGCACACCCCCGGAGAAAATGTCCGGCTGGTGTACCCAGTAACGCCAGTGTTGTTATCATGAGTTTATTAACTGGTGGGGAAATGTCCTCACTGTGGCACGACCAAGTATTCCATGCAGTTCATCTGATATTCCCACTAAAGAATGTCTCCTCTGTCAACACTGATATTTTTGCAAACTGCTGTAAACTCAATTAACTACAAGTCTTTTAGTTTTAAATCACGCCAAACTCATCATATCCTCATATCAGCAGCCAGGACCATTTTGCTAGGCTTAATGTTGTGACTGTAAATTGATATGAACCATCCGTTAATCAAGTTGGGCTGGAGGCCAGTATGTTGCATAGGTGGACGGCAAGGTAGAGAGAAAAACAGATCAGAGACTGATTAAGTTCAATAATAGGATGTAAATTGCTCTGATATTCTGCTTAAACAATAATTTGATTTTATAAAATAATATTAACGCAAGTTAGTTTGCAGCAGGTTGTCTGTGAATGTTCTCATTCATCCAGGTCATGGTTATCCAAAGGAGTTGAATCAAGTGCAACTGGACTTGGTATATAGCCGTGAAGACGTTTCGCCTCTCATCCAAGAGGCTTCCTCAGTTCGTGCCTTTCTGACTATACCAAGCTAGTCTAGCTAGACTAGCTTGGTCTAGTCAGAAAGGCAAGTCCAGTTGCACTTGATTCAACTCCTTTGGATTTGCAGCAGGTTGTCTCCAATCTTTTGGTAGCAAGTCATGGAAAGGTTTGGAAATTTGAAAAGGTGTTGGCAGCCTGTGTCTATTAGTAAGATGTAAATTAATTCCAGATTAAAGAGACTGTTCTACTTATATTACTTTGTGTTATTATTATATTCTTTAGTGGTAACATCACCATTGATACAGATACACAGGAGAGTGCATTTACAGGAAGATTTTATTGTCTTCAGCTGTAGTTTTGTGCACTGCCAACAGTATTGCAAAAGCTCAACAACGACTCCACTTTATTAGACAACTTAAAAAATACCGGCTCAGATAGCAACTTCTCGTTCTGTTTTACTCAGCCATTATCGAGCCCTTCATAACATCTTCTATTACAGTATGGTACGGCGGCACAGACAGTCAAACACGGAAAAAACTGCTATGTATTTTCAACAAGGCATCCAAAATCATAGGCAACCCACCCCCCTCAACTGAATCTCTATATATTCACTGGACTGTAAAGCGAGCAAATAAGATCACCGACCCCTCACATCCTGCTCATCACCTCTTCCAGCTCCTTCCCTCAGGGAGGCGCTACAGGTCACTGTCCACTAAGACTAAAGGCTTCGCCAACAGTTTTTTTCCCCTAGCCATCAGGACTCTGAATTCCTCCCTATAGTCCCCCCCCCACACACACACACACACAAAACACACACACCACTGGCATGCATACTACCATTCACCTAATTGTGTGTAATATGTTTGTTTTTGCTATTGTGTGACTGTATTGTTTGTGATAATATGTGGAGTGTCTGCTGGTGTCCATGGATGTATTGTCTTGCTGTACTGAAAACAAATTCCACTGGCCTTGGTTGTGTCTACCCATCTATCCATCCGGCCGTCCATCCATCCATCCATCTAGAATGACTGATTAGCAATTTAGTGTTCAGAGCAGAGGGTTGTCTCGTCTTGTTAGATTTTATTTACAGTTTGTCAAATGATATCAATCAGATTTTGTAGTCAAGCGCACACATGTGCACCCACGGCAACCCTGAAACCACAGAGCCCCCCCCCCACCCACATAACAAATCCCAATTTAACCCCTGCTGCTTGATAACTTTGGATTTGTAATGCGATGCTGCATAACAAGGTAATATAACCAGTTGTGCCATTATTGATGTCACTCATATCCCTGTCTCCACTTCCGCTAACTCCTGCGCTGCGGCGTTATGCTAATGTGTGCATTTGTGATTTCATTCACTGATGAGGTGCGTTTGTGTTTCGATTCGTTGAGCAAGTAGGTTTGTGTGTATAGTTTCACTGGAGAGTCGAATGCTGCCCATAGAGAGTTTATTGCGCCCCACCAGGCTTTCCGTGCCAGAGACCTCACTGCTAAGACGAATGAGCGCTTGTCATTAGTCTTAGCAGTGGCACAATAAACTCAGGTCAGGTCTCAGGTCATGGACGACCTGAGAGGGCCCTTTAGTCCCTCTCAGGTCGTCCATGAGTGAGTGACCACTATTTGTGACGCACAGCCCACAGCAATAGTTGCGCAGCGCCGTGGAAAGAATAGACCAGTTGCATTAAAGCTAGTGAACAGAATCACATAATAGTCATAACAAGAAATGTTCATAGCAAACAAAACTAGGGCCAGTTCTCCAAAACACATAGCTCAAGCAATAATTCCCTGATTCGTACCTTAAATCAGAAGCGACCACAGGGGCCTGTGGTCTTGTTTTGACGTTCCGACTACTAATCCATAGAACATTCAAAAATACCAAATAGAATTAAATGATTTACCGTTCACATACCTCATTAGCTAACTTGTTAGCTAGCCAAAACAGCTAAGAGAAGTTCATGTACTGCATTAGCTAACTTGTTAGCTAGCCAACTCAGTAAAGGGAAGTTAAAGTGATGACGCAGACTTTTTTTTTTTTTTTTTTTTTGAGTATGCCACCATGCATGGATGACCACAGCAGGAATAGACACAGCATTATGTTTACTATAGTGGAGACAAATGTTCGGTGATTGGAATGTAATGAGGGAATAAACAAAACATTGGCATATTTTTACTATTATTATTAATTTCAGGAACTTTAACGTGCAGAAAAAAATCTATAAACTGTGACACAAAAAATGGACGACGGTTCAGAGCTCCCCCTAAATTTCTCAAAGTAGTCTTTCGGGGGAGCTCATGTCCTAGCCGAGCTCCCCTTAGCTCCCCCATAATTCGAACCCTGATTGTTCCCCATGTCTTTCAAATGCAAGGGAATGTGGGAACTTTAACTTCTTCTTGTTTATAAGTCAAGTCAAGTCAATTTTATTTGTATAGCCCAATATCACAAGTTACAAATTTGCCCCAGGGACTAATTACTGATAGTTACTTGTAATATTAGTGATTTGGGAGTTTCGGTTTATTTTTGCTGTTTCACTTGTCTCTAATTCACTTTGGATAACATTATGAACAAAATGCTTTATAGCTGGACCAAAATTGAAACACTAATATTTTCTAGCATCACTTATTTTAATCGTTATGCATTTTGTAAAGTATAAAAGGTATAATTCAGTTTTTTGATTTCTCTTTTTCAGAGTTCCCACAGCTTAGCTTCTTTCAGCTAATCCTTTTTTTAATATTCATAAAGTCATCAGACACACTCTTTTACATACAGCCTATCAGATCAAGTCAAAATATGAAACCTTGCCACCCTTACCACCAACCCTTGCTTGTACTTGTTACTCAACTGTCAGTTCATGAATATTAATGAGGACTAGGCCACTCCCTCACAGTACTTGAGGCAATTGAAACAGTTATGGATAAAGGTATAGAAAACACAATATTGGTCATTTACAAATAAAATATTGTTGTTAAATGTTTTATTATGCCACATTCAAAGTTTTTAGACATTCAAAGTGAAATCTTATTTCTGATTATGGACAAACTTTTTAAATGTAAATACACATGGAAATTGAATGTCTGACCTTTACCGCAGGAGGCACTGCACTCCGTGGCCCCAGTTAGCTTCCAGTTGTACTCTCTCTGCCGTCTGGGTGGCTGCACTGCTGGTACTGCTTTGTCAGGGGGAATGTGAGGAGGGTACCGCCCTCCTCCATCTGGGTCAAAGCCTTCCTGGTGGGTGTTGCTGTGATGGTTGTACCCACCCTGCCCATTCACATTGTTCCCTGGGGTGTGAAAACAGGAGTTTAGGATGAAATTCAGAAAGACACAGAATAATTTAACCACTTTAGAATCAGTGTGATGAACGTGTAAGGAGGTGGTAGGATGGACAGAGGGACAGAAAGAGGGGGGGATGGATGGATGGATGGATGGATGGACAGAGAGACTAAGTGATAATTCCAGTGACTGGTGAAGTAGCTTACCATCTGGCCTCTGGTGTGAGTGCTGAGGGCTCGCTGGTTTCTCAGAGGGGAGAATGTATTCATAATGAACACCTGGGTTAGGCTGCTGGTAGATCATCTGAGAGGTAGGAGGTGAAGAAAAAACTGGTTTAGTTCCAACTTGAGCTATCTCCCCTTTAAAACATGGAATATAGTAGTAGCCATTGTGAGAATCCCTCTTGATTCATTTATCCTGTTTTTATCCAATAATACTGTGGACTGACACTGTGTTATTTAAGTATTGTAAAACTAAACTGCATCAGTGTGTTTCAACGAAGAAGTTACCGTAACATTACATGTACATTCCATTGGATGGAAATAGAGAATTAATTTTTCCAAATATCTCCTTGGGTTTGGAGCAAAAGTGAGACTTCCACAGTGGCTCCATCTTCACCAGTTTTTACAAAGTCGATGAAAGCAAGACGTCTATACAAATAGTTTTTCTAAACAAAGAACGCAACTTGAATATTTGGTTAACCGTTTAACAAACTCAGCAAAAAATATTCTGAAGGGTAGAACATTGCGTGATGCATTACTGATAATAGGCAGTTGGAGAAATGATGTGTTGCCATGCACCAAAGGTACAAAGAGGTTGAACATAATTACTCACATAAACATCCAGGATCTCATTGGTAGGCCCTTCAGCCAGAAAGGACTCCCCGGCCGTGCTGGTGATTTCATTGGGTCGGCGGTAGGTGAACATGGTGCCCCCTCCCTCATACTTCCCAGGCCGATCAATGGCCCAGTTCCCATTGATGATTGAGCGCCCTGATCGGCTACGAAGAGCTGGAATACATACACACCATGACTGTAAAATCACACCATCAACCGCATCAACCTCAGACAGACGGGAAACTGCTGCTTCAACCACTTCCATGTAATTGCCGTTTAATGTGAAATTGTTTAAGTGTAATAAGCAATACCGTAAGAACTTTTAAGCCGAATTCCCCCGAACAAAGGAAAAACAATTACAGATGACCGAATAAACATTCTCGTGTGTGATTTCAAACGAACATCTCTCATAGACGTGACAATGTGTTTGCACTGCCAAATTGTTCATGTAAATCCCGAAACCAAATCTCCCAGGATACATTCCACTGATTCTGTGGATTAAGGACAAGAGGCTAATAGAAAAGCCTTAGAAATGTAACATTAGACACACTTGTAGGAGAGTGTTTGGACATGTAAAAGCATATTAGAGATGCACGGCGCAGAACAGAGGGCTATTGAGGCAACACCAGGGCCAAGATAAGGATACAGTAAGAGGCTGTTCATAGATTCCTTCCCTTGTCTCGTCTTTCCTGTTTACAGTCGAAGGATTTTATTCCGAAATGTTATCTATCAGTTTCAGTAAACTGTTTCCCCCCTGAGATTTGCAAGTGGACATTTCCAAAACACTACGGTTATTTTGTTGTTTTTTTTTCTCAAAGAGCTTAGGCCGTAAGCAAAGGTCTCACAACTTGAATAGTAACTCACCGTGTACTTCACTGTCTCATGGGCATTGATTTTGTATGAGATGATGTCCTTTCTTCTAGTAACGACGAAGATCCCGTGTTATAATTAAAATGGTTGATTGATCTGGAAGTTGTTGCTCTTAATTCAAAGCACACTCGTCAAATAGCAGCTTTAATATACAGTGTACTCAACTCACTGAAAGGAACTATTGTCCATTTCTGCTTACTCACTTACTGGGAAAGTATTGTACAGAGTCAGGGGAATAATGTGTGTGTGTGTGTGTGTGTGTGAGTGTACAGTAATGTTATGTGTTTGTGAAAAAGAGTGAGAAATAAAGAATGGGAGCCTGTAAGTCAAAGTGTGTTTGCTCAAATCTTTGTGTGAACGTGTATGTTTCAGCATACATGAAGGGTTTGGTTTAATTAAAGAAAGCAAACGTACTTGAAAACCGATAGTTTTGAGTTCAGAGGTAGCCACAGAACCAGAGAAAAAAAAAACAACAGAGACAGAGAGACATTAACAGAGAGAGAGCGAGAGAGAGACTTCCGTCGCTAGGTTTTTTTCCACGTTTTTTAGGGTGAGCGGTGAAATTCTTCACCTTAATTAAAAAGGATAGCGAGGCTGGAGGGAAAAGGTCCTCTAATGAAACCTTGTTTATGTATTTTCTCCGAGGGGAGCAGCCAGGGGGTGGGGAGCCCTCAACAGCCAACTGATCCTTCCCTCAAACCTTCTGCTGAGCTGTGGCATGGGACTCATTAAAACAATGTCTCCAACAAAAAACAAAAAAACACAACATTCCTATAGTCACTACTGAAAAAAAAACACACTGGGCAAGACTGTGTTAGTGCTGCACAACTTTTGTATGGAAACCAATTTATCATAGTGCTTTCCCAACAAAGGTTTGTTCCTAGTGGCAAAGATAAAGTTAGGGAGCAAGTTCAACACCGTTTGTTTTTACATTTACTGTTTGATGCCTAGATAAATGTGAGATTTTCTCTTTGTATGACTGCTTTTTTATTTTATGTTTTGGTGTTTCTTTGCATTGCATTCCAGGGGCCACAAGGTCACCTTTCGCTGCATTTGTGGACTTTACAATGATAATAGAACTTAACTGAATAAAATAAATTACAAAAACTCATTGTGCATAAAAACCACCAAATAGCAAACATATCAACCACTTTCAGGAGAGCAAAAGACCCCATACTCGTAATTTCTACCAGCTCGGCATTGCCATCTATGATTTTAACCATGAATTTCCTCATTAAGTTTTATGGTGGGTTAGAAATGTGGATAAACTCTATACCGCAAATAAAAAAGTGGGTAAACTGAGTTTAGGAGGATTAACCCTCCGCTCGGGTCCTTGATCGTACCACTGTGGTGGGAGATAATAAACAGATTGAAATATTAAAGGAGCGGTCCCGTTCTACGATCTGCCTTCAATTAGACAAGTGTAATCAGGTTTACAAGCAGATGCTGTCTGCTGCAGCCTGTGCCCGGGCTCCCAACTGCAACTAGGAGAAAGAATGCATAAAATGTTTTCTCTTGAAAAAGCTGTTTGAGTTAGATATTTCAGTAAGTTGTTATCCTCCAACAATCTTAACATGTGCCATAAATGTTACATATGAATTACTAAATGGAATACAGCATGTCGTGGAAGGGTACCAATTTACACTGATGAGCCAAAACATTATGACCACCTGCCTAATACGCTGTTGGTTTTCCGTGGGCTATCAATACAGTGCCGACCCGCTGAGGCATGGACTCTACAAGACCCCTGAAGTTGTCCTGGTGTATCTGGCACCAAAAAATTAGCAGTAGATCCTTCAAGTCCTATAAGTTGCGAGGTGGAGCTGCCGTGGATTGGACTTGTTGGTCCAACACATCCCACAGATGCTCAATCAGATTGAGATCTGGAGCATTTGGAGGCCAGGGAAACACCTTGAACACTTCATCCTGTTCCTCAAACCATTCCCAAACAATGTGTGCAGTGTGGCAGGGTGCATTAACCTGCTGAAAGAGGCCCCTGCCATCAGGGAATACCGTTGCCATGAAGGGGTGCACCTGGTCTGCAGTGATGTTTAGGTAGGTGGCAAGTGTCAAATTGATATCCACGTGAATGGCCAGACCCAGGGTTTCCCAGCAGAAAATTGCCCAGAGTGTCACACTCCCTCCATCGGCTTGTCATCTTCCCACAGTGCATGCTGGTGCCATCACTTCCCCAGGTAAACGGCGCACACATACATGGCCATCCACATGATCTAAAAGAAAATGGCATTCAGAGGACCAGGCAACCTTCTTCCACTGCTCCAAGGTCCAGTTCCGATGCTCGCATGCCCATTGTAGGCGATTTTGATGGTGGACAGGGGTCATCATGGGCACTCTGACCGGTGTGCACCTATACAACCCCATACCATGTACTGTGTGTTGCGACACATTCCTCCTGTAACCATCATTAAATTTTTCTGTGACTTGTGCCACCTTCTGTAAGACCTTCTGTCGGTTCAGACTAGATGGGATAGCCTTTGTTGCCCCCGTGTATCAATGAGCCTTGGGGGCCCAACACCCTGTTGCCAGTTTGTCCCTCCTCAGACCACTGTTGGCAGGTACTCACCACTGCTCATCGGGAGCACCCCACAAGCCTTGCCGTTTCAGAGATGCTCTGACCCAGCTGTCTGGTCATAACAAATTGGCCCTTGTCAAAGTCGCTCAAGTCTTTTCTCCTGCCCATTTCTATTGCATCCAATATATTGACTACGAGAACTGACTGTTTGCTTACAATCTAATCTACCCAAACCTTGACATGTGCTCTGGTTTGGAGATGATCAACGTTATTTGGCTCACCTGTGAGTGGTCATAATGTCTTGGCTCATCAGTGTATATCTCGTGTACTGTCAATGGACAGGGCCGATGCAAGGTACTGGTAGTTCTGGGAAGTGGTAATGGATAACTTTAGGACTGGTAAGTTGTCTGAGCCCCCCTTATGATGAGTTGATGACTGTTATCAGTCACCCGTATGGCTAACTGTTAGGTAGGCAACAGGTTGTGATTATAAGGGATGAGAAGAAAGCATATTATTGAAAGACCCCTAAAATTCATTGACATGAAGTAACTTTAAAGTAATTTAACTGTTGCAACAAATACACTACGGTAGCTCTTATTTTGAAATGAAGCAAAATGGAGAAATGACAGAATATTTTCACTGTGGTGTGGATTGTTAATTCTGGCCACAAGGTATGTTAGAAAAAAATAGTATTTCTCACCCAAGTAATTCCTACTCTTCACCATTTCTGTGATGTTGATCTTGGTGGCCCCCTCAGGGATCTCCACGATCTTGTGGTAGCCGACCTTAGACAGACTGTGTTTAAACAGTCCAGAGACCAGCTTGCAGGCTGTGTTGTCCCCGCCGCACACGCCACACTTGTCCATCACTTTGCCTGAGCCAAGGTACTCATCACAGCCCAGACTCTGCCACAGAGAGATAACATGAAGGGAAGATGAGGAAATATGGGGTGTCATGCAGCGCAATACAGAAATTTTGTAAATTGGAGGAATGCTTTAAAGGTGTTCATTGGATAAGAACCAACATTGTGTAGGGGTTATTAGTTGTATGCAATTGGATGGCATATCCTTTGTCAGGAAAATCGTTTATTAAACCCAAAGCTCAGCTTAATGCCCCCCATGAACACCACATAATTAACTCCCATAATACAACAACCAATTAGCAAAGATCTTGTTCCTTTCTAAGAGGCATGTAGTTGGCACAAATGCCATTAAATCTATCCCAGAGTTTGCTGGTTAATCCTCTAAAGTGGGATTTTTCTTTGTTGCAATTGCTGTCATTAATTACAGGAAACCTGGACAGTATAGAGGTGTAAAATCGTCAAATCAGCAGTTCATTTATTCAGACAAACCAAGCCGTAAAAGCAATTTGCTGTGTGAACAGGTGGTGCAGAGGCCAGAAGTGGCCCCACTGGGCTACCATACTTTCAATCCCTCAACGCCAAGGATATTGCCATGCCAGGACGAGCCCCCACAGACGTCCCAGCCAATGAGGCAACAATCGACGTGGGTATCAAGAGGAAGAAAATGTTGTGTAAAATTAATGACACAGAGCTCCTTTGTGATTGGAAGGCAGCCAGTCTCCAGGCATTCATTCAGCTTGCATCTCTCCCAGAGAGCCATTGGCCTCACAGTGCCTAACAACCACCATCTTGTAAGTCCCTCCACTTTCTCCATGTTAAACCATCACAAACAATTCCTTCCCGGTCCCAGCTGATGTATTATGCCTGTGCCGTCTCATAAGGCAAATACATTTTCCTCTGAGCTAATGCGTGCATTGAGTCCCAACGTTCATTAAATGCATTAATGCAAATACAGAGAAATCTTTTACAGAGACAACCAATATGTGGCCACTGAGCTTTACATGTGCTCCCAGGGTGTCGTACATCACTCTGGAGATAAATTGCAAAAAGAAATGCATGCGAAATATAGACCATCATAAAAATGGGTTTTGCTGCAGATTGTGGTCATCTCCACGGGCTTAGTTGTGCTAGAGATGCAGTAAGTCAGCCACAAGCCTGAGTCTGGGAGAGTGGGATAAAGAGGCTGGAAGAGAGAAGGGGAGACAGGGTGAGGCAAAGCAAGGGAAAGAGGAAGATGGGGAGAACGAGAAGGCAGGGATAAAATGTCAGAGAGAGAAAAGGGGGCTAAAAAGGAGAAAAGGTGAGATGAGAGAGAAAAATTTGAAAGGAAGGGATGGGGATGGAGAACATTTTGAGCAAGGAGAGAGAGAGAAGAAAGAGAGAGAGCGAGAGAGAGGCAATGGCCAGCACAAGACTAGGGAGGTGGGGGTGGACTCAGGAGACTGGAGTCTGGCTCTCACCCACCCATAGCAGCTCACCCTAAACTGGGCCAAAACACCACCTGGTCCAAAGCAAATAGGGAGAGCCTCCTTCTTTGCAGGAAATAAGCAATGGGAGAAGAAATAGCAAACTAAAACGGATGAAAAAAGGGGGACAAAACTGCCAAATGCGTCTGTGGTTAATGTGGAATCATGCTACAGTACAGCATGAGGTTGGATAAAGCCTGGCTAATAATCACAGAACAAAACACAGCACAAGCACACTCAGTGGAGAGCATTGCGCCCTGCAATGGAGGAAAATGGTGCTCTGCAGTTTTACGGTTGGTCTTATCAGATCACTGAAGATAAACACACCTCAGAATGCCACAGCACACACAGTGATGGTAAAATAGTGCCACAATTCACTTTACAACACTGGTACTTTGGGTTACACATCGACTGACTACAGTGAGTGTACCACCGAAAAATAAAGAAAAAGACCTGCTGCTCATGGCAGTCAAGCAACGCTATCAGTTACATAAATACTTATTGAAAATCCGCCTTTCACATCTCTGTTTTCACCATAAATCCTTTTCCCAAAAAACAACACAATTATCGCAGCCATCAATTCAGACAGCTTTTGCCAGAGACAGGAAAAACGTCCCTCCCTCTCATAAACTAACACTTGAAAAACTGTAAGGTTATCTACAGCCACTTGGCCGAGAAAAGTTCTGAATCACCATATACTATATTAGTGCAGGGGTGGAGATTGGTACAGTTTATTGACAGAAAATGGAACTGGTACTATCACATTACTGTGGACTTTGGGGAAAAACAGCACAGGATTTTCCTTCCCCTGATATGGGAAGAGCCAAGGGGTTTAAGCACCTGCAGTGTAGGAAGTATTAGAGAGTTGAGAGATTGTTTGATATCTAGTGATTTGGACAGATGCACCCTTTAAATCACCAAGTGTCAAGACAAACTTTTCAACTTTGCCGTGGTGCGCCGCACAAAACACCATCCTAATCCTTCTCCGAATAATCCCCAAAACAGTCACATCTGCCCTACAGGCTGTCCCGAGAAACACGACCTCTGCGCTGAACCCATCAAAATGAGGTGCCGCACTAGGTGTCAGAGCACATGAGCATGGTCGCAGGCGGGCGGGAGTCCTAGCAGCTCTCTCCAGGAGCAACACAAAACAGAAACCTCACTGTCGCTGTGCATGAGGAGGTTGGGTTCTTTTTCCACAGATTTCATTTCTAGTTTTTTCTTCAGTAAAGAGTGCATGTTGATGCTTTTTCACCTTTCCTCCATGGGTGGCTTGTGCCATCTGGCAAGGGCAGACGCAGTGTTTTCAGTAGAACTATAATGGGATTTTTTAAAATGTCACAAAAGCCCACCTTCATCTGGAAACGGTTAGATATGTCAGGATGCTTGAGTCAACTCCCAGTCAGCTGGGGACAGCTGAAAACAACATTAATCTCAAAGTAAATCCTCGTGGTATTTTCCCACACATTGAAGCGGACTTCAAACTCACTGAATCGCTGAAATTTTGGAAACTGAAAGCACACGTATACTGCCAAAGGCACTTGTCGCGGTGGATTCCTGCTAGTCTCGGAAACCGCTACACATTTCTGACACAGAAGTGGCTGAAGGGTAGCTGCAGGTTTCTTTACCTCACCCCTGAAACAGCAGATATACCCCCCCAGAGGTGGAGACAGGGTTTGACCCCACCAGGAGATGGTCTCCACATGCTTCATTATAACTTGCCTTCTATATGGACATACTTTCTGAAAACATAAGGGCTGCCCGCTTGCCTTGAGGAATCAGAACAGAGTTCATCACAAACATAAACACAATGCAATAAAAGCATAGGACTTAAGTCGTGGTGATTTTTTTTAAAGAGGAGATGCTGTGCGGTAGCAAAAAAAAAAAAAAAAGCCAGTAATACATTTGAGGGGTTAAAATACATGTGTTAAGAAATCACACATTGTAGTGAATACACACTGTGTTTAGTGCACACAAACACTGAAGAATTACCACCTCAGGTCATGTGTGCCAATTTATAACTCAGCATGAGGAGAGCCCAGCATAAATTCCCATCATGACAGCTACTTTATAAATTAGCGGGCAGTTTTTTTTCCAGGCTTCTTGATTTATTGTTTGAGAATAATTGTAAAAATGATTCCCAGTTTGCCGTTTGAGCTGCATGTGCACGGAGGTGTCTGTTCTCTGAAATAAAGATTTAGCGGCAGTGAATAAGTGTCTTGGCCAATAGCAGAGAGTGGGTGGGGAAGAGGGGGAAATATCAGACGTTTATATCATCGCTTAACACTAAACATGCTTGCTGTCAAGATATACAGTTGCGCGTACAATCTGTCACCAAATCCCTACCCAATAGGCCTGGCACAATTTACAGTTGCCTCGCAGTAATAGTGCTTTTAACTGTGTGGGGGGCCTGGTTTGGGGTTCTCCGTCAGGAATGCAAATATGAATAAAACTTGAGTGGTCGGAATGACTTCATGGTTAAATTAACAGGAACGTTGGATACAGCTAACAGTCTTCCATCCCCTGTCTACAGTGAATTAACTTCAAGATGCGGTGGAAAATAAGGGTCTGCTCGGTGGTGCTGGAACTTCTCAAAGCAAAGGCGTGTGTGTGGGTGAGCAGAGTGTGTATTTTGCCTGCTCCCACTAAGCTTTACTTTCGCAGCGTTTCAGACCAGCCGGCAATTCACTGGATAATGCGCGTATGAGACCGGCTGTGTTGGACTTTGCTACACGAATCAGCATAAGTCGATCCTCCAAGGAGCAGGATTCAGCTTCTTATGTGTGTGTTTTGGTATAAACCAAACTGTGTTGTCTAATTTTGCATACTTTTGTCTGCAAAAATTGATGAACTTAAAACAAAAAAAAGATGACGTGCACCTGAGATCAAGTGCAATGGATGTGCACCAACAGCTACATTCACAACACAAGTTCAAATACACTCAACACTGAAGCCTATGATCTCAAATAAACATCTATGTGAACAATCATCTTACCTACTAGAAATACATGTATGGGGCGTCCGGGTAGCATAGCGGTCTATTCCATTGCCTACCAACACAGAAATCGGTGGTTTGAATCCCTGAGTCTGGCTTTGTTGGGTGTCCCTACAGACGTAATTGGCCATGTCTGCAGGTGGGAAGCCAGATGTGGTTATGTGTCCTGGTCGCTGCCCTAGCACGTCCTCTGGTCGGTTGGGGCAGCTGTTCGGGGGGAAGGGAGAACTGGGGGGAATAGCATGATCCTCCCACGTGCTATGCTCCCCTGATGAAACTCCTCACTGTCAGGTGAAAAGAAGCAGCTGGCGACTCCACATATATTGGAGGAGGCATGTGGTAGTCTGCAGCCCTCCCCAGATCGGCAGAGGGGGTGGAGCAGCGACCGGGACGGCTCAGAAAATAGGGCAATTGGCCAAGTACAATAAAGGAGAAAAAGGAGGGGGAAAAAAACCCACGTAGAACTCATGTCTGGCTTTCAAATAATTAACATCCATTGCAGAACTCATGTAATATTTTTCATATTAACGAAATATCTGCAATCAAGTTAATCACTACGTTAACAAAATGATGAGTCATACATAAACTACCATAACTGCAATTACCGATTGAGATTTTAACCCAAACAGTTTTATCCAGGCAGTAAGTTTTCTGATCCAATGCCTCTTCAGCTCAATGGCTTCAAGTCAGGGTTATCTCAGCTCAGACCAGACCCACATCATGACAGCACAGGCCACTAGGCACCAAGGCCTCCTCACTAGGATGGAGGATGAAGAGGAGTTTTTTTTCCCTCCAAATGGGAGAAGTCAGTGTGAACAAGCAAATAATCAGCTTGAAAATCCCCTGACATCAAAACATCCTCCAACTTTGTCTGGCGGTCAGTTCAGTGAAAAATAATGTTAACAGACAATTTTACAAATAAATGGACATTGTCAGTGTCCAGTGGAATGTCTGTGCCTGGAGACGGTGAGATGGTCCACTGTCTCTGTAATTACATTGATAAGATATATTGGTCTATACAATGTACAACCCTGTATTGAAGGAAATTCTCCTTCTCGTTTAAAAATATGAGAAGGGTTTTACCCAACTTTGTTGCTTTATTCACAACAGATTGAATTAATAGGATGCTTTAGACTGACGTCAAGCTAATGTACAACACAGACCAAGGAAAGTTTATGTAGTAAAGCAGATTCTGTTAAGAAATCTTTTCGTTTGAAAAGAAACTCTAATCTATGCTCCATCTATAAAAATGCACTTTCAGATGAGGGCAGTGCACCATTTAAGGGCAGATTTATGAGCGGAGGGTAACAGTGGGTTGTTTGGTGAACAGTATGGGAACCTCTTCAACTTTTTTTTTTTTTGCATACGGAGGAGCCAGTAGAGCTCTTTGGAGACCCGCCACTGCTGTTATCAAGACTTGGCTGAGAGAGACATGCCAGCTCTGCTGGAAACGCAATATATCAACGACGGGACTCCCATGGTTGAGAATTGCGAGGCAAAAACATCCCAAACTTATTGTTGAGGTGACTTCAAGATACAGTCACATCGTGGAGATGTTACACATCTTGCACAGATCTTACACATAGCTCACAAACTGAAAGCATCTTCAGACAAACAGACAGACCAAGAAAAAAAATACATACACACATAAATATATATATATATATATATATATATATATATATATATATATATATATATATACACTCACTGGCCACTTTATTAGGTACACCTTGCTAGTACCGGGTTGGACCCCCTTTTGCCTTCAGAACTGCCTTAATCCTTCGTGGCATAGATTCAACAAGGTACTGGAAACATTCCTCAGAGAGTTTGGTCCATATTGACATGATAGCATCACGCAGTTGCTGCAGATTTGTCGGCTGCACATCCATGATGTGAATCTCCCGGTCCACCACATCCCAAAGGTGCTCTATTGGATTGAGATCTGGTGACTGTGGAGGCCATTTGAGTACAGTGAACTCATTGTCATGTTCAAGAAACCAGTCTGAGATGATTCGAGCTTTATGACATGGCGCGTTATCCTGCTGGAAGTAGCCATCAGAAGATGGGAACACTGTGGTCATAAAGGGATGGACATGGTCAGCAACAATACTCAGGTAGGCTGTGGCATTGACACGATGCTCAATTGGTACTAAGGGGCTCAAAGTGTGCCAAGAAAATATCCCCCACACCATTACACCACCACCACCAGCCTGAACCGTTGATACAAGGCAGGATGGATCCATGCTTTCATGTTGTTGACGCCAAATTCTGACCCTACCATCCGAATGTCGCAGCAAAAATCGAGACTCATCAGACCAGGCAACGTTTTTCCAATCTTCTATTGTCCAATTTTGGTGAGCCTGTGCGAATTGTAGCCTCAGTTTCCTGTTCTTAGCTGACAGGAGTGGCACCCGGTGTGGTCTTCTGCTGCTGTAGCCCATCTGCCTCAAGGTTCGACGTGTTGTGCGTTCAGAGATGCTCTTCTGCATACCTCGGTTGTAATGAGTGGTTATTTGAGTTACTGTTGCCTTTCTATCAGCTCGAACCAGTCTGGCCATTCTCCTCTGACCTCTGGCATCAACAAGGCATTTTCGCCCACAGAACTGCCGCTCACTGGATATTTTCTCTTTTTCGGACCATTCTCTGTAAACCCTAGAGATGGTTGTGCATGAAAATCCCAGTAGATCAGCAATTTCTGAAATACTCAGACCAGCCCGTCTGGCACCAACAACCATGCCACGTTCAAAGTCACTTTAATCACCTTTCTTCCCCATTCTGATGCTCGGTTTGAACTGCAGCAGATCGTCTTGACCATGTCTACATGCCTAAATGCATTGAGTTGCTGCCATGTGATTGGCTGATTAGAAATTTGTGTTAACGAGCAGTTGGACAGGTGTGCCTAATAAAGTGGCCGGTGAGTGTGTATATATATATATATATATATATATATATATATATCGTTTTTTCCGAAACCGTCAGTGGAGTGCTCAACTAATGAGGAGCAGAATATCAACACAGATACAGGAAAAAAGATTTTGATACATTTTAATATTAAATCTTTTTTCTTGTATCCATGTTAATATATATATATATATATATTGCGTTTTTTTTCTGAAACCATCAATGGTGTTGATAGAAGTGCTGAACTAATGAGCGGAATATCAATACAGATGCAGGAGAAAAAGAAGTTAATACATAGCAGTACAAGCCTGTTTCATGCGTCGCACACTCATCAGTTGTTATATATATATATATATATATATATATATATATATATATATGTACATATATTCAGCATTTTTTTTAAACTGTCAGTGGTGTTGATGAAAGTGCTCAACAAACGAGGAACAGAATATTAAGATAGATGTAGGGAAAAAACTTTAATTCATAGCAGTACAAGCCTGTTTCATGCGTCGTGCACTCATCAGCTGCCAAGTTGGCTATATATATATATATATATATATATATATATATATATATATATATATATATATATATATATATAAAAATTGGGGGGGGGTGTTTCCCCCTTTTTCTCCCCAATTGTTTCCGGTCAATTACTCCACTCTTCTGAGCCATGCCGGTCACTGATCCACCCCATCTGCTGATCCGGGGAGGGCTGCAGACTACCACATGCTTCCTCCGATACATATGGAATCACCAGCCACTTCTTTTCAGCTGACAGTGAGGAGTTTCACCAGGGGACATAGCACATGAGAGGATCACACTATTCCCCCCAGTTCCCTTTCTCCCCTGAACAGGTGCCCTGACCAACCAGAGGAGGTGCTAGTGATGCAACCAGGACACATACCCACATCTGGCTTACCACCCGCAGACACGGCCGATTGTGTCTGTAGGGATGTCCGACCAGGCCGGAGGTAACACTGGGATTTGAACCGCTGAGCCCCATGTTGGTAGGCAAAGGAATAGACTGGCACGCTACCCAGATGCCCCAGATTTTTTTTTTTTGGGGGGGGGGGGGTTTCGCCGTTTTTCCTCCTTAATTGTACTTGGCAAATTACTCCACTCTTCCGAGCTGTCCCGGTCGCTGCTCCACCCCCTCTGCCGATCCGGGGAGGGCTGCAGACTACCACATGCCTCCTCCAATACATGTGGTGTTGCCAGCCGCTTGTTGTCACGTGACAGTGAGGAGTTTCACCGCGGGGACGTAACGCATGGGAGGATCATACTATTCCCCCCAGTTCCCCCTACTCTCCCCCCAACAGGCGCCCCGACCGACCGGAGGAGGCGCTAGTGCAGCGACCAGGACACACACCCACATCTGGCTTTTCACCCGCAAACACAGCCAATCGTGTCTGTAGGGACGCCCCACCAAGCCAGAGGTAACACAGCCCGGGAATTCAAACCGGTGAGCCCCATCTTGGTAGGTAACGGAATAGACCACTATGCTACCCGAACGCTCAGAAAATGTTTTCTAAGTCCTTCATAATTATTTTATCCAAGGAAATTAATAGAAATGGGACCATTTTATTTTACACAACATTTCTCATTTTATCTTGTAAAGGATAACGACAATTGAATTTTCCCCATAAAATCCACTTGGATGAGTCTGCCTAAAATGCATTCTGGAAGGCAAGACAAAGGACAGAAAATCCCTTCGAACACCTTCAATTCCACTGCTGTTCTCTTAACACTCTCTCAGGTTGAGGTTCTTCAGGCATTGAAGTGGCTCGGTTTGGCAAAGTGGGACAGTATGATGAGCAGAGAGACCGACCATTAACGGAACAATGTAGGTTTACAAGCATCTCGTCAGCAAACATCTGCCCAACAGAAGTGTCCTGAAAGCAAGATGCTGAAGATGCTGCCTGCTGAGAGGCTTTGGCCTGTAGCTGGCCTCACCCTCAATAGACAAGTATGAGCAAAAAGAAAACTTCCCTACAAGAATCAATAAAGTGTCACTCATCAATAAAGGACCACAGCTGTTTCTCCCTGGCCTAGGACATAGTGATATGATGGATGCAGACCTGGGTCAAATAGTGGTTTAATATAATAGTAATAAAGTACCAGATGGGTGTGCTTTACTGCATCAGAACAATTTAGATGGTCTCCAGTTGTTCCATTAAAGTTGACAATAGGTTTTGCTTGAAAATGCACTGGCACTAATTGTACTGAACCATTACACCAGCTATCCACTGGACTACTGCAATTTGTACTCCTAATATCAATACCATTGTAATTTCTAGCATTACTAGAACAACGACTGCTAGTATAATTGCAAGCGCCACTACCACTACTGCCAGTACTAACTGCTAGCACTTCTCCCACTGCTACTAATACTGCTGGGTAGTACTAATACTGAAGGATCCTATCCCATATACAATGTACGGTATGTAGCTTCTGGTGGATGTAGGCAATCAGCAATTCATTGAGAGGAAGCTCTGACAGCCTTTTTATTGAGCTTATCCACAGTAATGAGTCTGCTCCACAGACACCGGGAGAAAACCACACCCCCATCCTTTCCGTCTGTGTGTGAAAAGAGAGAGAGGGAGTGTGTCTGTGTGAGAGAGAGAGAGAGAGAGAGAGAGAGAGAGAGAGAGAGAGAGAGAGAGAGAGAGAGAGAGAGAGAGAGAGAGAGAGAGAGAGAGAGAGAGATTGTGCATGTGGACGCAAGATTGTGTTTATGAGCCTACATTTACGACTGCAAATGGCTATATGCAAGATTGTGGTATAAGCAGCTTCTGTTGTAATGTGTGCCTGCATGCAATCTCACATTTGACTGCGTGTGTGTGTGTGTGTGTATACGCGGCAAGGTCACGTCATAGTGTGTAGCCTGATGATCCACCCCCTCTAGTCCGTGTGAAGTTCACATGGTGGTATCCAAAGCCGCTAGCATCTGTATTGCACATGGTGCGATGCTGTGTATCTTCAAGTGGTTTTGATCTCAAATGGCTTTAATGAGTGTGAGCTAGCAACACCGCCTTTGCTGCAGTCAGCACTGAAACCACATGTGCAGCTAAAGAAACAAAGCTGGTGACTGCTGTCACATTCGAAAATGACGTTTCACTAAGAGACCAGCTGAAAAATGAGAACACAGGTCTGATTTCCTCTCTGGAATGACATTTCCTACCATGTTGAATATAATATTCGGAGCCTTTGTGTTTTTTCATTTAACTTTCTGTATCTTGTTCACTGCAGCTGCTGTAATACCCCTTCTCCTTCGATACAAGTTCATCTTATTGCATCTTATTTTCTGTACAACATTACAACACTGTGAGGGAAAACTGGCACAGAGATGCAAAGGTTTTCATTTGGGAAATGTAAAACAAATCTGACGCATTTCCAAAGCAGTCTCAAGTGGCTGGTGTTTGACAGATTTTTTTTTTTTTGGTTGGGGGGGAGGTCCCCCTTTTTCTCCCCAGTTGTACTTGGCCAATTACCCCACTTCCGAGCCGTGCCGGTTGCTCCTCCACTCCCCTCTGCCCTTCTGGGGAGGGCTGCAGACTACCACATGCCTCCTCCGATACACGTTGACTCACCAGCTCCTTCTTTTCACCTGACAGTGAGGAGTTTCGCCAGTGAGACGTAGCACGTGGGAGGATCACACTATTCCCCCCCCCCACAACATGCCCCTCGACCGACCAGAGAAGGCGCTAGTTCATGTCCGCTCCCCACCCATGGACATGGCCAATCGTGTCTGTAGGGATGCCCGACCGAGTCAGAGGTAATGGTAAGCAATGGAATAGACCACCACGCTACCCGGACACCTGTGTTTGACATATTTTTACTGTTGTTCACAAACCAAATACACAAATGGACCCTCTCCCTCTGCATGAAGCCATGTCGGTTAGAGGGCCCTTTAATCCAAAGTGCCTTATTGTGCCATGACTGAATATATTATAGTATGGGTACGGGTGACCCAGAGAAGACTGCAGTGTTAATGCCATGCTCAAATCACTGAGCTGTGAAGGACCATATCGGACAAATCCCAGAATTAAGCGGTGACAGGCCAGTTTGAGAGGCTGCTGACGTGGGGTTTTGATCAGAAAATCAAAAGTCAGTTCAAATCCCCAAAATGTCTGGGAAAATGTGGCTGATGGAAGTATATGAGTCAAACTAGACCCTCCCTCAATAATTATCATGGAACTACCTTGAGCAAGACGTTTATTTCCACCAGGAGTTAAGGACTGCGGATGGACAGAACATGGAAGACCCCTGGTGTGAATGAGAAGCATAATGCTACTGGAAAAAAGTATTAACACACACACACACACACACAATATGCGTGTAGATGGAAGAAGTGAAATCTAGCATAGCAGATTTATTCAATTTGTGCTTTTCTCTCAAATTTCACTTCTGGTACTTGTATTGTGGGCATATTGGATGGGTTTCTAACCCTGGATGGTAACCACAAATAGAAACATAAGGTTTTTTGAATGCTTACAGCTCAGCTCTCCTTTCAACATGGCATTTCCTGAAACCGATAATAACATGTACTGAACCATAGTGGGGAACAAAAACAAGTGGGGATGATTTAGTTAGTCAGGGATGATCAAGGCAGAAAAATACCTATATTGCCCACAACCATAGTAGGTGGTAAACTGTGCGATACGTCCGCCAGCCTTTCACTTATGTCCACCGGCCAAACAGACAGAATACAAGGCGGGCTGGTGGCCGGGGGGGTAATTCTGTATCAAGGGGAATCCATTGAAAACGTGTCCCGAGGTCGCTGCCACCAGATTCTCTCATTTTAGTCCTGAATGGTCTCAAGGTGCTTTGTATATTTGTTGGCAGATCAATAAGTTCTTACTAAGAGAAGTAATGTTAGGTCCCTCTACAATTAATGTGCATTTTCTCATTCAAATACATTATCCACTTGCAAGGACAAAAATATGAAAGCATGATGAACTGAAGCTCATCATTCAGTCTCTAAAATGAATGAATTAATAAATATTCATTCATAACTATTCTTTGATGAGTACAAAAAGTACCAATAATGCAATGTCATCAATACTTGTAGGAGTTCAGTGTGGTTATTTATTTTGTCTTTTTTTCTTTTCAATGATGGTTTTCTCATTTGGAAAGCTCTTTTATGGACAATTTCCACGCCGTGAGAGGGGATTTCTGCAGCCAGGCAGTGCACAGAGACGAGGCACGATTGGGGAACCTTTATCCCTACAATAAAAAGAGGCCTCGCCGACACCACAAACTGCTCCCGCAGCCCGGGGCCAAGGGCACAGAGTCTCTTTAAAAGCCCAGTGCTTGTAAAGTACTCAGAAATAGCACCAAGCGTGTTGATTCTATGGCCACTAAAAGGCATTGGGTTTCTCTTGGCATCACCGCTCTGACTTGGGCATCCTGCTTAAGGAGCCGAATGACGCGCTCTGCGTCAAGCTCTTTGGTGTGGTCCTGTGTGGCTTTACGAGCGGCTCCACAGGTACAGCATGGCACTCACACTTCCAGGATTAGTGGTTTCCTTCCTGATAGCTAAGACTGTGTTCACGTACACTTTGGCTAACCGTAAGTACTAATTTGAAGATCGTTTGGGTAAAAGCATCCACTAAATTGCATACATTAATGGCTTCTGTTGAGAGCAGAGGGGTTCTCAGTTTAGTCGACACGTTAAGTAGGAAGTTGAGATGTTAATAATAACAGTATCATGTGCATCGGAAAACATATTTTGACAGTTGTGCTGGTTGTGGTTGTGAAATAATTCTGGTATATGTGCACATGACATGGGTACAAGACTTGTGTATAAGGTTATACCGCAAATAATTACCTGTAAGATCTCTGAGGACAATCAACCCCCTAAGACTGTGCATGCAAAAAAAGACAAGAAAGGGCGTCCGGGTAGCGTAGAAGTCTATTCCGTGCCTACCAATACAGGGATAGCCGGTTCGAATCCCTGTGTTACCTCCGGCTTGGTCAGGCATCCCTACAAAATTGGCCGTGTCTGCAGGTGGGAAGCCAGATGTGGGTATGTTTCCTGGTCGCTGCACTAGCACCTCCTCTGGTCGGTTAGGGCGCCTGTTCAGGGGGGAAGGGGAACTGGGGGGAATAGCATGATCCTCTCGTGTGCTACTTCCCCCTGGTGAAACTCCTCACTGTCAGGTGAAAAGAAGCGGCTGACGACTCCACATGTATCGGAGGAGACGTGGTAGTCTGCAGCCCTCCCTGGATTGGCAGAGGGGGTGGCAGAGTGACTGGGATGGCCTGGAAGAGTGGGGTAATTGGCTGGATACAACTGGGGAGAAAAAAGGGAGAAAATTCCACAAAAAAAAAAGACAAGAAATAGAGACAGTGGTAGACATTCATATAACAGGCTGAGCCATGTAATGTTTTATGATATAGCTGATAGTGATAGTGAATTTCTTCAATAGGTGAGATATTGTAGAGGAGGTCATGACCTTTGCGTAGGTGGGATGTAGCTAAGGTACGGCCCATTGAATTATGTGATATGGAAAACACGGTCAGAATCACGGAATGGAGTCATAAAACAAGATTCTAGAACTCAAAAGCTTGTGGAATTTGGGGATTTGGGGGAGATTATTACAAGATTTGTGGACATATTAGGAATTTAAAGTAATCTGTCCATTAAGCATCCATCGCTCTCCCTCGCAGAAACCCTGCAGATACTTCTCTGTCAGTAAACGCATGTGGATTCGTTGTATGGGATAGAGAAAACGATGAAGCGACCAGCATAACAGAACGTCCAAAATTTTTTTTTAAAAAATCCAAGAAACGTGGCCGTTTCCCTCTTGCTCTCACTATTGTGGTTGTAAGCTATTGTAAAAATGGGTAAACAGACAAAAATCTGAATCGAAAAAAGTAAAACCCAGAAAACTGAAAATGGGATTTGGGGAAAAATAAAACACATTGCAGAGGGCTGTACTAAAGTGGGCTCTGACATCGCGTGGAGGAGTTTCTTGGAGACAAGAATTCGCCGTTGAACCTTTCGGTGGTGTTGTGAATTTAAACTTGATTGTACATCTGTGATGGGAGGTGTCTGCCTGATAATTCAGATAACATGAGTTTATCCAACATCAGAGCCACAATCTCATTCTCTCCATGTTTATTCTAATCAGCATAAGTAGTCATGGCAGACCCTGTTAATTGGTAAATGTCCACATAAACTTTTATGTGAGAAGTAGAAAATTAGAGACATGCAGTGTCTACAGTGTGCAAAACTTTTTTTAAAAAAAATCATAAAACAGACACATCTTCATTCAGACATTAAGGCATCACAAGCTTTCAGTAACCTCAGGCACTTCACACCGGCCCTATTAATCATCAGCACACACAGATGAGCTGCACCCAGCTTAGTCGGGCTACAGGCCACGATGGGCTAATTCAGGCTCACAGTCAATCCACGATAGAGTTCCCAGTCTATTCCAAATACATCTTTATAGTCCCCGGACAGGCCTGACACACCAAGGCTTCCACTAGGAAGGAAATCCAATCCCACAAGCAGCCTGTGAATGTGCTGTGGAAAAATAAACAGCCCAGAGAGTAAGCAGAGCCACTGTAAAAACAACCATACTGTAAATACCTCCAGTCAGGAGCCGGATCACAGGATGATGGGGGAAACAGAGAGCGACCCTGATCATCCCAGATCAAAAATGATGCTGTTTACACCTGCTTAAAAGTCTCCTGACACTGAACCACTACAAAACAAACAATTTCCCTTGAATCTGTCTTTGCTAGCCTTAGAGATCAGAATCACTGAAATCCCCCACAATAAGTACCCTAGCACCCTAACCCAGACATGCTGGGAAATTACACACATCACAAACTGACACATGTGGTACATGGGCAACAGCATCACAAATACAATATTGCGCAAAGGGAGAGCACCACACATCTGGCGGAGAGCAGGCTACACAAATCACTTTAAATAGATAGTCACTGATCCAATGCATCACACACCACAAGCAATGCATCACACAGTTCTACTCTCAGAGGAGAAGCACATGCAGAGGGTTGGTCTTGAGGGAAGGATGTCAGTTTTCCTCCAGGACCCTGCGGAGGTGCCTGGCTCCTACCTGTGACCACGGCTTTCCCTGGACGCGCACGTGGAGGCAGACGAGGAGTAGAAGAACCAGGCCTGACAACATTCTCACTCGTGGCCGAAGAAACAACGGACCAGTACTCAAGTCAGTCAGTCAGTCAGACAGGAAGTCAAGTCAGATAGTCTGTCAATCAGGCGTCTGTGCACACACACGCTCAGCAGCTGCTCCGGGCTGCTTCTTCCTCTGCAGCACTGAAAACGCCAAAGAACCCCCCTTACTATGAAGCTCATCTACCAGCTCCCTTGTAAACTGAGCAGGGGGAGGTGCAGCTGGGGAGGTGGGGAAGAAAGCGAGAGAGAGCGGGGGGGGGGGGTGCTGGGGGCTTTTTTCTTTTTTAGAGGAGGAAGAAGTGTGAGGTAAAGGGGTGGAAGGGAGTATGTGTCAGCTACTGCTGACAGTCAACTGGAAGTCAGAGAGGAAGTTTTGAGGTATATTTCCAACATTAGAAACAGAAAGTGGGAGTAAAGAGGAAATTCTTCCAGTTTGATGTGAATAAGGCGCCAGGCAAAAAATGTCAGAACTACTGTAGACTGCTGTGGGCATATTGGGCGGGTATGTCAACGGGGAGGCCTTTTCAAGTGCATCTTGACTGTGCTCCACACCTTAGCAGCAGAAAACTTTCACATTCCTACTAAATTACAAAGTAGTCTCTAACCACAGACAAGAAAAAAGGAATAACAAACAGACATGAAAAACAAAAAGCTCCTGGGGACTTACGGACATACTGACATCAAAATAGCCCTCACATGAGGACCATATTTTTACTGTACATTCTCAGCCGCAGAAACCACACCTATCAAACAATACGATCCCTCCGCACCGCTTCTCCCACTAGCGCCACTGAGCACTTGATTACAAGCCACGTCGCAAAGCTGGAAGCAAAACCGCCAGAGCCAAAAGGGCTCGACTCATCATATGGTTTTCCTATTGCAGCACCATTGTTTCCACAACATTGAACCCTAATTCCCCACAACACACTGAGGTAAGAGCACGCTCTTCATCGTCCTATCTGACAGTTGGTCTTCTCATAAAACTATACGGCCATGTCGAGCGCATCAGGGGTATTGTGGCTGGACCGTCGTCTGTGCACAAAAAGAGTTTCGGAAACCGCGGGGCTGGAAAAACCATGAGATAATTGAAAACTTTCCCAGTCTCGAAACATCGCGCAGATTCCACAATAGGCGAAGGCTGCAAAGTCAAACCACCATCCCACTAAAACGTCTGTAGCTCAGATTCAACAGCACCAAAGCACATACAGTATGGGGAGCATCCTGGAAGAGATGAAAGGAGAGGGAGGCACGACAGAGAGGGACAGAAAGGCAGTTCCACAATAGGCGAATGCTGCAAAGTGAAACCACCATCCCACTAAAAGGTCTGTAGCTCGGATTCAACAGGACCAAAGCACATACAGTATGGGGAGCATCCTGGAAGAGATGGAAGGAGAGGGAGGCACAACAGAGAAGGACAGAAAGGCAGATGAATGATTTTCTGCCATGTGTTTGCAGCCTTTGTACGCCAGCCTGTGGTACATACATGTGCTTCCCCTGAATTACAGGTGCTCGGGCATTAGCAAAAAGGAACTTTTAAGGAACTGAAAGTTACTCCCTAATGTTCAGTAAAACCAATGCAATTTATGTGTGCACTCACATTTAAGAAGCCAGCTGAACAGTAGGCCCATTTTTTTGCTTGGTAATAATATGTTGGTTAACTACGTGTTCACATGCTGATTGATATTCTTTTTCAGTTTTCTGGGATGTTGCTTCACAGAGCAAGTAGAGACATAAACAGCTCAAAAAAAGAACACAAAATGAGAGACTTCACACCTGCACTTGGCTTGGCTTCTGCTAGAATGGTGTTCTCACACACACACACACACACACACACACACACACACACACACACACACACACACACTTGAGCCAAAACATTATGACCACTCACAGATGAACTGAATAACGTTGATCATCTCCAAACAAGGGCACATGTCAAGGTCTGGGTAGATTAGATGGTAAGTAAACAATCAGTTCTCCTAGGCAACATGTTAGATGCAGGAGAAATTGGCAGATGTAAAGACCAGATGACTGGGTCAGAGCATCTCTGAAACAGCAAGGCTTGTGGGGTGCACTCGGTCAGCAGTGGTGAGTACCTACCAACAGTGGCCTGAGAAGGGACAAACCACAAATCGGCGACAAGGTGTTGGGTGCCCAAGGCTCATTGATGTGCGAGGGCAACGAAGGCTATCCTGACTGGTCTGAACTGACAGAAGGTCTACTGTGGCACAAGTCACAGAAAATGTTAATGATGGTTACTTGAAGAATGTGTCACAACACACAGTGCATCACACCCTGCTTCGTATGGGGCTGTGTAGCCGCAGACCGGTCAGAGTGCCCATGATGACCCCCTGTCCACCATCAAAAACGCCTACAATGGACACGTGAGCATCAGAACTGGACCTTGGAGCAGTGGAAGAAGGTTGCCTGGTCCGATAGTCCCATTTTCTTTTAGATCATGTGGATGGCTGTGTACATGTGCACTGTTTACCTGGGGAAGTGATGGCACCAGAAAGCTATGTGGGAAGACGACAAGCCAGTGGAGGGAGTGTCATGTCCTGGCCAATGTTCTGCTGGGAAACCCTGGGTCTGGCCATTCATATGGATGTCAATTTTACATGTGCCACCTGCCTAAACATCGTTGCAGATCAGGTACACCCCTTCAAGGCAATGGTATTCCCTGATGGCAGGGGCCTCTTTCGGCAGGATAATGCACCCCGCCACACTGCACACATTGTTCGGAAATGGACTGAGGAACATGATGAAGTGTTTAAGGTGTTGCCCTTGCCTCCAAATTCCTCAGATCTCAATCCAATTAAGCATCTGTGGGATGTGCTGGATGGACAAGTCCGATCCATGGCAGCTCCATCTCTCAACTTACAGAACTTGAAGGATCTGCTGCTAATGTTTTGGTGCCAGATACACCAGGACACCTTCAGGGGTCTTGTAGAGTCTATGCATCGACAGGTCGGTGCTGTTTTGGTGGCACACCGAGGACCAACAAACAGCATATTTGGCAGGTAATCATAATATTTTGGCTCATCGTCGGAGTACATATTTCTGTATACACTAAGATAGATGTCGGAAAAAACTTTAATACATAGTAGAACAAGCCTGTTTCATGCGCTACCCACTCAACAGCTGCCAAAGTGGCTAAACCTTAGCATATATATATATATATATATATATATATATATATATATATATATATATACACACACACACACACACACACACACACACACATAAAATGCAACCTGGCCTGGCTGGTCCTGCCGGTAGTGTATGCTTGCCTAAATATTTTAAGCCACGCATATCTGAGTGCACAAAGCCAGTACACTTAAATCGTTAATGGCTCATTAAATCAGTTTTATTAATACCCGTCAAACACACCACACACACACATCCAGATACAGGCACACACCCTTCGAAGCAGCACTGACAGTAAGCATTTGAGCGATAACTACCTCTGCACACAACCCATCACAGCTGCAGATGTGCATAGAAGGAAGGAATCTTTCAACTGCCTGCATGTCACGATAATCTAGCAGATATTGTCTACAACACCCCTGATACATATGTGATCTGCACAGGCCTTGTTATGAAGGCGTAGCGCCGAGAGGTCGGGTGGAGTCCGGGCCCCCGGCCTGAGTCTACACTGGCCAGACTGAAAGTCCACTAAGCCACAGGGTCTTTGTTTCCTTCAACAAGTGGGTCAGCGCTGCAGCAAGCTTGGCTCAAGGCGTCTAATTCCTCAAGTCTCCAACCCACACACACACACACCAGAGTCATGCTCTACAGCAGGTGGGCTCAGCATTACTGTACACTGTCAGGATCTGGCAGACAGGCGCACACACAATAGCTGTATTCAGCTCCTTCTTATTTCCTGTCATATGTCCAGCCTGTCTTGACATATACCATTTGGTGGATGCTTTTGTCAAAAGCTCCTTGCAGTACCATTAGTAATTTTTTCAAATGCAGGCATGGTGTAAGAGCCACACTCACAGTTGAGATGCATAGCATCATGGGACACCATGGGAATAAAACTCTGAAGTTGGAGCTAGAAGTTCTCCCACGTTAGCAGAAAATCTCTACCAAAATGTGGGTTCTCTATTTCTCCAACAATTAGACACCAGTCACACCATCATTTATGACAGTAATATTTCTCACCGAAATCTATTCATTCGAATGGAATCGTTGTGATGAGTGGAATCGCTTCTGGTAGTGAAGTAAATTAGCACGATGCCTTTGCACTAAATTCAACTTTGGTGAGCTTTGAAATGTGAATTCGCGAAGTTGGCAAATAGCAAAACTGCTTTTACTGTGTGGACCTCTCATAGTGCAGTCACACTGGAGAGTCCAAAATGGAGGAAGCTATCATTTAAGCAGTGTCACTTCACTCAATTTTATACATTTGTGTTCTGTCAGGATATGAATTGATAGGTGTCATGGTTTCTCGTCTGGTGTGAAATAGGAGTAGATGTATATTATAGCTATGTTTCATTAATTAAATTGTGTTTAGTATTTTTGTGGTACTTGATGGCTAGGAAAAAAAAATTTGCTCTGCCAATTTCTGGTGTGACCAGGGCCTGCGGCTGCAACTTAAGTAAAAAGAAATAAGCTAAAATAAACTGTTGACTCAAGTGGATTTGTCAGAGCAGGTTTCAAAGAGTGGTTAAGCAAGATAGTGAGGGGTGAACGAAAAAAAAAGAAGAAGTGATTTTTGTGCATCTGGGATAGATATTAGCCAGCAAGGCCAGGCATGTAGGTCCCATGATTGTTTCCTCCGAGCGATGTATTTGGCTGAGTGAAGGCAGGAGCAGAGCTGAGGAGGGCCGGCTTAATGAATAAAGCAGGTAGGAGGTGGAGAGGGGCTAGACTGGTTAGGGGGACCTGCTGTAGCTATTTGTCTTCAGACTGCTTGGCTCATAAAGGCAGCTGACTGTGTGACAGAGCTGTCCTGTGGACTGTGGATGGAGCAGTCACCATAGTGTCAACAACCCATTTGTCCACTGTTGCACTCGAGGTCGTCATTACGATGTGACTAACAGCACGCTCCTCATTAGACCACCACCATGAAGGTCTGGAAACTAAGAATCAGCCTTTGGTTGATGTTCCTGTTGGTTTAGCAGGGCTCACACATCAAGTATCAAGTCCCCTACATTTATTTTAAGATACAACAGGCTTGGGATGTGTTATTTGGGTAGGTTTGATTAAGTAATGATTTCCCACCATCTTTAAGCACATCTCTGTTAAATCTAAACTTTACAACTCCGGCACAGCTGCAGCACTTTTTTGCTACGGGCAGTACTTCCTTGGTGTTTTCAACATATATCGTGAGGCTGCAGTTGCATTCAATAACAAAAGCTTGAAGCCAAGACGTCTATTCTTTGTTCACCACCACATACGTATCAACCTATTCAAAACTACAAATGCATATTAGTACACGTCCTTCCCAGTGTGCAAGATTCCTCTTTGTACGTGAGAAGACTGAGGGTGTATTCCTAAATCCACTCACAGACCCCACCTCACCACATAAACCACAACCATTGCATTTTGCCATAACCTCATCTTCAGCCAGAAACACACTGTCTCAAGAGTCTAGTGTACCCTCTGAACACTCCCAGAGCGCAACGCTCTAAATTTCTGGACGGGAACGCTCTGAATTTCAGAAACATCAGGAGAGCTCTCAGAGTACGCTCCGACGCCCTTGGAGTGAATTTATGAACGCACCCCAACTGGACGCCCCAGACCACTTGAAACTATAGCAGCAAAACTACTTGTATTGAATTGCCAATGGGTGCAAATAGTTCTCTATAAACTCAAGAACATGTAATTGGTGAAAAAAAATGGCAAAGCCTAGCTTTAATATTTGTTTTGGTAGAGGTGGGATGAAGGGAAGAATATTGAAACCTCATTTTCATCTGAGGTATGAAAGCCACTTTATTCAAAATTGCATTCTTACAATGAATTTATTCTCTGCATTTAACCCATCCTATTGTATAGCAGCAGTGGGCAGCTGCAGCGCCCGGGGACCAACTCCAGTTCTTCTTTCCATTGCCTTGCTCAGGGGCACAGACAGGAGTATTAACCCTAACATGCATGTCTTTTTGATGGTGGGGGGAAACCGGAGCACCCGCAGGAAACCCACAAAGACACGGGGAGAACATGCAAACTCCACACAGAAAGGACCAGGGATGGCCTGGGGTTCGAACCCAGGACCTTCTTGCTGTGAGGCAACAGTGCTAACTGTGCCACCGTGCCCAGCAAGCAAACAAGCAAAAGTTATTACACACAATCACAGGTATTACAAGTAATACACACAATTACAAGACATGGCTTATAGTATATATCATGTCTTGTGATTGTAAGTTGACAGTGAATATAAAGCAAGGCTTCTGTTGGCTCTTTAAAGTCCTGTATTATTTGTTATAGTCCTGTTGTCAACAGGCATCCATTAAGATGCACAGGGCTGTGATTGACTGACAACATGGAGGACAAACAAATGGACCAATAAACAAGATTAGCTCCATGTTAACTCCTCGATCCTGTATGGTTGGGTGTCTACACACCCGCTAATAGCCCATTGTTGATGAGGCTGTTAGGATGTGTCAGAGTCTAATTTATGACGTGGCTTAACCCTGGGCAGCAGGCCATCTACTGCAATGACACACACACTAGTCACACACACTCACATTTATAAAGACACATGCATGCTGTGCAGACACATACACAAGCACACACACACACAGCCTTACATTCATTCACAGATCGGGAGCAAACACACGCAAGTTTAAATTCTGACATGCACCTGTGCACATCACACGTACACACACATATACTATGCACACATAAAAATGCACACACACACAAACAAATACTCAACCAGAAAATACATTTTCCTTCTCTTATCTCGCTCTCAATTGACCATAAATTCCAGGCGTCCAGTAAGTACTGACCACACACCGAGTGCTCCAGATTTCTGGCATTCCAAACAAACCATTGAGGCATAAAATATACTCAACTATCTCTTCAGCCACCCAGATAGCAGCCGATCACTGTCGACAGCCGCCTGTCAAAGGAGGACCTGTGTGACTGGTAAGAGCTAAAAATACAATCTTGTAGCCATATTGTATACCCTCGTAAATCTGCACCCATGACAGGGCACTTCTTCCTGGAACCACAACTCTTCCAGATATCCAAAGCCTGATGGGTTTCAGCCACTTAGCCAACATGACCATGTGAGAGTGTTTCATGTCCTCTCTATGCACTGTATGTATCTATCTATATATCTATCTATCGATCAGATATCAACCAAAGGTGATAAACAGTGTGACCAGTGTAGCTTAAAACTACATCACACTTAAAACTAATGAGCCCACTTGTGCTTTTTTGTGTTTTGTATGCTTGTGTGTGTTCAGTCAAATCAGGAAAATGTAGGATATAATAAATTTACACCGTAGATTTGGTTAATACTCGCCAAATTCTACCAAAGTGCTGTGCTAGAGTGCAGTTCATGTACAAAGAAAAACATTTTCATAACACTCGAACTTTTCGTGTCATTAAAAGTTGAGCTTTCCATCTAAAGCACCGTGACCAGAGTGTAATCTTGGAAAGATACTCTGATGGTTATTTTGGGAAAAAGGTCAGCAGCAAATACGAAATTTTTATCAAAACAACATGTGCACATATTTTCCCTTTTCTTTTATTTTTGAACATTATCTTTGGGACATTTTTTTTTCATTTACCGAGAAAGGAAAGCAAAGGGAGTACATGTAACAAAAGGTCACTGGCCAGATTCAACCCCCATGACCTTGCAGTTCATGTCTGTGCATGGTGCGCAATGAACTGGCTAAACCAAAAGGACGCCCCATTTCTCTATTCAACGCTGACACCAGCATTGAAAATGCTAGCTCAGCTTTTCTGGCACTTGACAGCATGAATACCAACAGGAAATGGAAGCTCTGAAACATGCAACAATGGCTGTCCTATGCTCTGGCCTGTCATTTAAGAAAGACCTAAAAAAACTTTCCTCTTCAAGGCCTACCTTAATCTGTAAAGTGGCCTCTGGTGGCACTTTGCAGTGACTATGAACGTTCACTGACTGTTACTATTTCGCCCTTACTTAAACACCATCTTACATAAACACCACCGCTACTATTAGTGTACTATTGAGCACTTTTCTATTTGCACTTTCCATTTTTTTGGGGGGGGGGGGCCCTTTTTCTCCTGAATTCTACCCGGCCAATTACCCCCACTCTCCGAGCCATCCCAGTTGCTGCTCCACCCCCTCTGCCGATCTGGGGAGGGCTGTAGACTATCACATGCCTCCTCCGATACATGTGGAGTCACCAGCCACTTCTTTTCACCTGACAGTGAGGCGTTTTGCCAGGGGGACGTAGCATGCGGGAGGATCATGCTATACCCCCCAGCTCCCCCTCCCCCCTGAACAGGCACCCCAACTGGCAAGATGAGGCACTAGTGCAGCGACCAGGACATATACTCACATCCGGCTTCCCACCCGCAGACACGGCCAATTGTGTCCTCAGGGACTCCCAACCAAGCCGGAGGCAACACGGGGATACGAACCAGAGATCCCTGTGTTGAAGGCAACGAAATAGACCACCACGCCACCCGGATGCCCGCACTTTCCATTTTCATGTTGTCATGGCCTAATTTTCTCATTATACATTTTTGTTGCAATATCTATTTTCTTTGTACTTTAATTTTCTCTAACACTTGATTATCTAAGGTGCATCTACACTACATGCATTTGACATGACATGCACTCTTGTCTATGATAGTGCTATAACACCAGTTAGTTGCATTCAGATTTATCTGTTAATTGCTGACTCTCTTGTAAATCTTTTTGAATAAAAGCATCTGCCAAATGAGTATATGTAAATGTTACAGTTCCTGGAGGTTACACAGCCAAGGTGAGTTTGAATAGGTATGATGATTATGCTATAACTGGAAGCTAACCAGTTCGGTTCTGCTAGCGCAGCATCATTGGAATTGAAAGCCCAACAGCTAAACAGCGAGGGGTGACACAACTGGTGTGGCGTCAGCAGCTGAGTGTTGGACAATTTTGGACGATAATGGTCTTTGATGGAGCAGACACAGAGGACTAACTACTGGCCCAATAATGATGTGCACACATCACAGCAGTAGCTGTCAAACACAAGCACCTGTGTGATTAGTCATAATAAGGCTGTACCCTCCATTTAACATAAATCGCAATATCCACAGTCCATTTGAAAAGAACAATTAAGTGGTGCGTCATAATACAAAACATAATTTACAACATTGCACTGTATATAGTACAGTAGATTATTGATTTTGTTTGGTCCAGCAAACAGGGTTAAGACTCAAGCCAAGCTAGACAAGGCACCCCGGGGATTCCCACCTACAAAATACAGGCCTTATTCAGAGAGAATTAGCAGCCCAAATGTAAAAGACAGGAGGTGGGGGGTGGAACAAACAGTGTGTTGGAAACGCATCAAATGGAGGTCCCACTGAAAGCGGACACTTTGCTTTCTCATAGTGTGAAAGGGATAACATGGTCCCACTTGGCAGGTTAAATATTCCCCTGTCTGCCCTGAAGAGAGACTTTATGAGCTGTGGGCTGTAACCCCACTGTGTGACCCCCCAAATCTGGCATGCTCAGCCCTACTTGAACTGAAGAGGAAGGATCAAAGTCGGCAGGAACCAATCAAGAGCCGACAAGTTTAAAACAAAATCAAAGAGCCTGCCGTCATCTACTGTATGTCATATAAACCACCGCCCCTCAACTATCCATGAACTGCAACGCCCAGGTTCAAGCTCGCCACGACAGCAAGCATTCACCATGTTCCAAGTCTTCTTAAGCACCATATTAAATACTTGGCAACCCCAGGGGTACATAACTGTACAAAGTCCCACTTTTTAAAGGATGCTTTAAGAACCACTGCTCACTTTTGCAGTGTTTAGAAGACAACTTTTCACTCTACTTTCACCCATCACAAGTTCCACGGGAACTTGTGATGGGTAAAGCTGGTTGACAGAAGCTAGGAAAGTGTGGCAAAATTTACTGGTTTACTCTTGAATAATGGTCAGGAAAGAACTGCCTGCCGTTGTAATGCATTCAAGGCTTATGATGGATACAGAGTAAATGCATGAAGGGTGAATTCCTAAAAGGCAATCAATCAACAGTAAATGTATATTCAAGATATTTACCAGACACTGTCATCTAGGGCAACTAACAATGAGTGCAACAGATCAGTAACATTACAATTGACTAGAATGGGAATTGCGTGGTTCAGTGTCTACAGTGTTTTCAAGAATACCCCCTATATGCCCAGTGAGTAGGAAAAGCGTTCTGCTGACACGAGTCTGTATCTCTCTGCAGAGAATGATAGTAGACCCACTTCAGACCAGCAGCTGGGGTGCGCCCTGAGAGAGACAGAGCTGTAGTCGCTCTGCCAGTCTGTGCCAGGCAGGCTGTATATCAGAGAAGTCATCCACCTTTTAACAACTCAGCCTGTCCGCCACGCCTGGGAACGTATAAACCAGATACAGCGGTCAGAAGAATGGAGTGAGGAGAGGTTTGGCGGAGGTTTGATGGGTTTGGGCCTGAGCCGGGCACTATCCAAACACACCAGCCAGTGAGGGAACCGCTGGCCAAGCACCTGACACATAAATGGGGAGACCCCAGACCCCACATATCCACGTGCTGAAAGTCATGTCAAACTCCATTTCCAAATGTGGCAGTTGAACGTTGCCATTCGCCATGCTTAAAGTTAAATGACATATACCATGGAACATGAGCTTTATGAAATAATATGGGGTCACTGGAAAATTCAGCATCCAAGTCACCCACCAGGCTTTTTCTTTATTATTAGTTCATTTCTCTTCACCAAAAATATATTATATGGGTAAGTAGTAAGCAGTGCAGCCATAAAAGTTGAAATTGTACTAATACAAGCATTGCTAAGTCGACTTTATACCAGACACTTACAACTTGGAAAAATACTTAAGCCATGTCCTACAACACATTTGCCAAAATAGCAAGATGTCCGACACGGGGATCGCCGGTTTGAATCCCCGTGTTACCTCCGGCTTAGTCGGGCATCCCTACAGACACAATTGGCCGTGTCTGCGGGTGGGAAGCCGGATGTGGGTATGTGTCCTGGTCACTGCACTAGCGCCTCCTCTTGTCAGTTGTGGCGCCTGTTCAGGGGGGAGGGGAAACTGGGGGGAATAGCGCGATCCTCCCATGCCCTATGTCCCCCTGGTGAAACTCCTCACTGTCAGGTGAAAAGAAGCGGCTGGTGACTCCACATGTATTGGAAGAGGCATGTGGTAGTCTGCAGCCCTCCCTGGATCGGCAGAGGGGATGAAGCAGTGACCGGGACGGCTCAGAAAAGTGGGGTAATTAGCCGGATACAATTGGGGAGAAAAAGGGGGGAAAATCCCCCAAAAATAAAAAAATAACAAGACATCACTCAACTACCAGATTTGGCGCGATGTTCTCTCAAATACTATAGAGACAACAGCCAGGCGGACCCCAACAGCCACAAAGAAACACAGACGATCCTGTCACCTATAAATTCTGCCTATAAATTCTGGGTGCTAAAGGGACTGATAGTGAGAAGAATCCTCAGAAGCAAAACAGATCAGAAGCAGTGTGAGCACAGGGGTACCGTGACACATGTATGACTACTGACATTGTTTCATGAGCAAATTCCCAGGGAAAAGGATCAGAAAAACAAACAAGAGTAGAAACCAGATTAGCTTCAGAGTTCAACCGGCAACAGGGTAAAGCAAAAACACAATCATGAGCTAGGCAAATCTATGTGTGAATCGGGCTGCTATGAGTTATGAGGTTTGGGGGATTTCTATTTAATTCTGTGTCACGGTGGCAGTGTTGAATAAAGCCTTATAACTTCATTATCCACAAAGCCATCAGAGCCGCCCCACCAGCTGCCGGGTCTGGAATAGTACAGGTCCTGGCTAGATAGGTTTCACCCTCTCGCTGGGCCCACAGCCACCAGCACAGAAATGTGTGGTCAGTGATCGCCCTTTAAAAGTACACACCCCCTTCTCAAATGCACTTCCTTGGCATTAAGGAGGAGAAGTCGCAGGTCAATGGAATTCCCACCATAAAGGGAGCTTTCTTTCAGCGTTCATCTGCAATGAGTAACCGCATTCAAAGAGTTTTCTGTGGCTCAGATCTGGATTTTCCTCTCAAACATAAAAAAAAGTGGCACACATATGAGGCCCCACTGTATTCACGGAAAAGGTCCAAGCTTATAAGATAAACATGCAATTTAGAAGAGATTCTCAGCCTTTCCGATGTCAAAAGACAAAAGGATTATCCCAGAGAGACCTCGCTTATCCGATACCGGAGGAGTCCCATCGTGTTAATATGTACAATCAAAAGTCTCTCAAAACATTCATCTAACTCTTAACTTATCCGGACCTCAGACTTGGGAATTTACCAGTTTACAGACATAACAGAGAACATATTTGACTTTGATCTGGTTTGATCCACAAATCATTTTCCCCGAGGAGCTGAGACCAATGCAAACCCAGTGAATTGACAAGTAAAAATAGTGATGAGGATACAAAGCTACTTTATGCCTTACATCTACTGTGAAGCTTTTGCAAGAGGCAAAAGACCAAAATCACTTGGCCATTGCATGGTATACAGGGACACGTGCCCGGGAATAAATGTTTTCATGCACTCTGTTGCTGGAGGCTCCCTGTGTTCAACTGCTAATTTTAATATTTAACCAGAGAGAAAATAGTGCAAGTCAGAACAAACTCTCAAAATAATAGTTTGGTACCTGCCAAAGCTAGTTTTAAATCCTTCTATGCATGGCTATACCATCCAGTAACTTTCCTCTGGATCTGTCTTGCTCTCTGAGATCATACCTACGGACTCAAAACCTGAAAAAAAAAGACTGTACCAGAGGTAGAGGATCCAGGACTCATTACTGTCTAGAGAGGGTGAACTGAGAGTGACAGCAAATGGTTTTCTTTCCATTTTGTGTCGGCAAACAGATAAAAGCTGTTTGTATTGCTCGTTAGATAATTTGTCATATAAGCGATGCACTGTGGATTGCACGTCCAAACCCATTTGTTTCATCAGCTGTGTGTCAAGCAAACCAATCAGGCGTTCATTGCTACTCAGCAGTTTTGAATCAGCTCGCTGGAGCGTCTGCAAAAACAGCTGAAGGAGGACAAACAGCAAAGGAAAGAAAAACCCCGTCTCACAGAGGACAGGCACGGTGCCCTCTATAGGGAGCGACAGTTTGGTCTTCTTAAGCTTCTCTTACATTCACGATGTAGTCTGTCTGTGTGCATGGCAGCTAAAAATCCATAAAAGAGTGAGCAAACAGAGAACTTTTCTAAATGCCATCAATCAGCCTGCCCCGTCCTTTTTCCATTCCTTCTACAACAGGGCGAAGAAATCCACAGGGAACAACAGACTGGGAAGTTTTAATGGGCAATGCTCCAGGAAACAGACAACAACTTGGAACATGGAGACAAAAAAACGTTTCTACGTCATGCAGTGTACAGGCTGCTTGCGCCCACAAGATCAGATCCTTTCCCTTTAAGATTTGGGCATTTTGAAAAATGAGCAATATACCCAAGCATCAAAGTGAGAAAAAAAAACAGAAAAATCCTATAGATGTTCCTATATCTAATTTCCTATATCCAATTGACCAATTTATCCTGACGAGAATCACTATTGATCAAAGTTGCTAAAACATTTTTGTCTGTGTATTTTTTCCCCTTTTTTTCTCCCCAATTGTACTTGCCCCCTCCCCCCGCCCGCCCGCCCACCCACTCTTCCCTCCACCCCACTCTTCCAAGCCGTCCCGGTTGCTGCTCCATCCCCTCTGCCGATCCGGGGAGGGCTGCAGACTACCACATGCCTCCTCCGATACATGTGGAGTCGCCAGCTGCTTCTTTTCACCTGTCAGGAGTTTCACTAGGGGGGCATAGCGCGTGGGAGGATCATGCTTTTCCCCCCAGTTCTCCCTCCCCCCTGAATAGGCGCCCTGACAAAGTAGGTGCTAGTGCGGCGACCAGGACATACACCCACATCCGGCTTCCCATCCGCAGACACGGCCAATTGTGTCTGTAGGGACGCCTGACCAAGCCAGAGGTAACACAGGGATTCGAACCGGTGATCCATGTATCCATGTATTTCTGCTCTAAAAGCAGGTTGCATATTGTATAATTATGAGAAATAATGATTCTGGAGCTCAAGTTTGGCTTGCTTTACTGCAAATAACAGATAGAGGTTAAAAATGATGACAGCATCAGACAAGTCAACGCCTGCAAGACGCCGCATCAGTCTCTTAATAATTCAGTCTTTTCTGTTATTCCTCTGTTTCACAACGGGCAGTCTCAACCAAACCATCTCATTTTTCAAAACACACTGCGGGCTTGTCAAAAGGTTCCCATGTAAAGCAAAGCTCCCCTTGCTCCACCGACTGTTGTGCCAGCTCTCGCTCTGTACGCAACCAACAATTTTGTTTGTTTTAATTGTACTTGTCAGACCTTGAAAGTCTTTTTTTTCAGTTGTATAAATAAAAGCAATAACACTCAGGGGTCGATTTGTTAAAGCATTTCCAATGGGGATGATGGAGTGTGGTCAGTGGTAGGTGGAGGTGTGTGTGTGTGTGGGGGGGGGGGTTTGCTTCACATAAACCACAATCCTCTTTTACACCATAGCCATAGGCCTACATATATTCTTAATCATGAAAGAGATATTTAAAGATGAAAGATGTGTTTAAAATATATTTGCGAGCTGGTGTGAAAACCTCTAATAATGTTCCCTGACTGAGATTTGACAGCACCATTAACCCCAAGGGGATGGAAAGGGGGATGGCAGTTTTACAAAGGGTTGGTTTTTATGAGTTTGTTAAATGGGGGGGGGGACTTTTGGTACCCCCTCCCCTCAAATCAACCAATTATGTCCCTGATAATACTTTATATAATACGCAAACACTAAACATCTCATCTCATCATCAGCCGCTTTTCCGGGGTCGGGTTGCGGTGGCAGCAAGCTAAGTAGGGCACTCCAGACATCCCTCCCCCCAGCAATGCCCTCCAGCTCCTCCTGGGGGATCCCAAGGCGTTCCCAGGCCACATTGGACATGTTGTCCCTCCAGCAAGTTCTGGGTCTACCCTGGGGTCTCCTCCCAGTTGGACGAGCTCAGAAAACCTCCAAAGGAAGGCACCCAGGAGGCATCCTAATCAGATGCCGGAACCACCTCAATTGGCTCCTTTCAACACGAAGAAGCAGCGGCTCTACTCCGAGCTCCCTCCAGATGTCCATGCTCCTCACCCTAAGGCTGAGCCCAGACACCCTATGGAAGAAACTCATTTCAGCCGCTTGTATCTGCGATCTCACCCTTTCAGTCACTGCCCAAAGCTCATGACCGTAGGTGAGGGTTGGAATGATGATTGGTAAACTGAGAGCTTTGCCTTCTGGCTCAGCTCCCTCTTCACTACAAAGGTCCAGTACAATGTCTGCATTAGTAATGGTGCTGCACCAATCCACCTGTCAATCTCCCGCTCCATCCTACATCCTGAGCTACAGCATCTCGCCCAGGAAAGGGAAACCGGGGGCCCCCTCCTGGAGCCAGACCTGGGAAGGGAGCTCGCTGGCGGCAAACGTCTGGTGGCCGGACCTTGGCCCATGGCGCTCGGTCGGGCCAAGCCCGAATAAACAACAAGGAGCTACCACCCCGTGGACCCACCACCCACAGGGATGAGCATTGGGGTAGGGTGCAATGCAGGCTAGGTCGCAGGCAAAGGCGGGGACCGAGGCGTGCCGACTTCCAGCATCGCAGACTGGTCCTCGGGATGTGGAATGTCACCTCTCTGGCAGGGCAGGAGCCTGAACTGGTGCGAGAGGTGAAGCGGTACCAGCTAGGTATAGCTGGGCTCACCTCCACACATAGCATAACTTTCACATCGACTCATGAAAACATTTAATTGAAAGAACAGCATAAGTTGGCCAAATGTCTGCTCCAAAAGCAAAAACAAGTGTGATCAGAACCATCGTACGGGCCATACGAAGTCTGTGACCCCCACAGGGCCTCACGCCTGGCCTGCAATCCTGCAGTTTTTTTTTTAATGTGCAATTGTTTTATGACTGTTGTTGACCCAACATGCTTCTAAAAAGAAATTCCTGTGTCTCAATTCCATTATGAATAGTCAAGGTCACATGAAAAAAATCCAACAAATTATTCAGGTTTTTTTCATTTTCGATATTGCATCATTATATACTGCGTGCTCCATCTCACTGCGAGGAGGAAGAAGAAGGGGGGAAATAACATCGGCTGCACGAGAGCACGAGCGATTTCATAAACACAAGTCGGGTGCTGAAGAAAAAGAAAGAAGAATTTCATAAGTCACTGTGAGGATCGCTGGATAAATTTACCATCACGTCCAGAGATTTGGTGAATAGCTATATATGCATGTGACTGTGACCGTCTGCTACGTATTATGACCGGTCTGAAAAATGATCTAAAATCTGAATGAAATCTAGGCTATAGACCTGAAATATTGATTTGTCGTACTTCAACATACCAAAATAAAGTGGCAGCTGAGCTGACTTGATGATGTAAAGCCAATAGTTTTACAGATGATTTTTTTTCCTTTGAAAGACTATAATAGCCAAAAGTCACAACTGAGACTATGTGCATGATGATGCTGTATTATTCTACCCATTAAAAACTTACTGCACCGAGATTATGCATGCAGTAGAGCTAGAATAGTTGCGTGCAGGAGAACTAGAATATCCATGTGTGTGTGACTGTGATTCATGCGCATGCATGTCAATAATCAGGGTCTTGCATGTGAAGTTCTCACAGGGCCTCACACCCCCCCTGCGACAGCCCTGTGTATGATATATAAATGTCTTTTTAAGTGTAACAAAGCACCACCTCCACAAGAGAGCCACAATCTGATCTGAAATAAAAGCAATAACTCAAATCATTTAAACGCTCTACCGCTATATGAAATCCCCAAGATGAGCCTTTGTATTCTTTTACAAGTAATATATAAGACACAATTGAAACTATGAGTCACTCTGATGGCTTAACAAGCCTGTGCATGTCAAGATGTGGACTCGAACTCAACTCATGACCTTAACCCCATGTCAGCACTTCTCACTTTCCTGCCTTTTCTGTAAAATGTAACTGTGAACTGTCTCTGCAGTGAAGGTGCCATTAGGCCTTTAGTGTGTGTGTGTGTGTGTGTGTGTGTGTGTGTGTGTGTGTGTTCTTTCATCGGCTAAATAAAACTATAGTTCTGCATTTCACACTGTATTCTCATGTGGGTTATGATCACTTCCAGCACAACTTTGCACTCTGACCCCCCCCCCCACACACACACACACAGTCTCTCATCTCAAGGCTCTGTCCACTGACTGACACTGTGTTTTCCAAAGATTTTCACACCAGTGTTTCCTCTAGACTTTTCAAGCTGTGTGTATTTGTCTTGACAGAGTGGTGCAAGTATTAAGGTGTGCTGGTGTTCGGTGCCGACAACAATACACCTTACTACATACAATACATCCCTGCTACTCAGCTGAGTCTGTCTCTCTTGTCTTTGTCTATCTTCCTCTCTCTGATCTGCACACACACACAAACCCTTGAGCTAATAAACAAAGCACTAGAGACGGAGGTCTGCGTTCTGTAGAGCTGTACTCCACTCCACAGAAAATAGACAAGGTTTGGGCAAAACCCAGCTGAACGCTCATGAAACAGCTTCTGCCACTGATTAGGTCTGAACTCGAATAAGACAATACGCAGGAAAAGTTCGCAAAAAGTTCATGGCCAAAATGTTTTGATTGCACTAATTTCTGAATACGAGCCCTGTTCATTATTCAATATCATTAAAAGTACCTATTTCCAGCCGTTCAAAGGGATATCATTTGGCAACCATGGACCTTGGAAAGTAACTGAAAAAACACCATGTGTTTTAACATTGTAGGGGTAGATTAATTTTAGGTATAAATATCTCAATGTTGTAAGTAAATGCACAAGAGAATGCCCATATGCAAAGAAATAATGAAAATCAATGGGGAAAAAAATAGAAATGAAAGAATGACCTGAACAGTCTCTGGGTAAAAATAAGGATTTTCGTTTGCAGGTACAGAGCGAAAGCACACCAAACAGCTGTTTCTTTGGCTATGTCATCGATTGGCTTCGGTTTTCCAGCAAAATTTACAACGGCATCTCGGTGCCGTGACAGGATGGGTCCTAACCTGCTGGATTCCCTCCGCTGAAATAATCAGAGAGCAGGAATCATTGCTGGCTTTGGTGTGTTCTCCGGCAGAGGCAGCATGGTCTCTGGGCGGGAGCCAGGTGGGAGTATATCACTAAAACATTTCAATGCCTCAGGGGCATGGACCAGTGTCTGGCAATGCAAGATACCTCTTGATTCATATTGTAGGGAGTGTTTTTTCAGCACTATCAAGAACCAAAGAGACGGAAAACATTAAAATAGAAAGGTGTTAAGTTTCAACTACTTGAGTTTCATTCTGTTTGTTTGTTATTCATCTGCAAAGCAGTCTGAAAAGAAAGCTTTCAAAACGGGAAAATAAGCCTTTTGCTTGAGCCTTTTGCCTTGAGCCTTTTGCACTCCTGTGCCGGCTGCACAATTACACGTGATTAATAGTGGAAAAGAGTTTAATTGATAGTCCTAGAATACCAAAAGAGCACAATGGCAATCAGATAACATTTGATTTTATTTACAGTTCCTACAGTAAATTACAAAATAGCCCTGTGCTGATATGCCCTGGCAAGAAGATCAAAATAATCTCCTTTTTTTGAATCATTATGGGCAATAATCATGATTAAATACCATGATCTCCATCTATCTAACACAGTCATTGGGATTATCGTAATAGCAATAGTAATACAGCCCATGTCCTGTGATGAATGGTCTTGTTGTTGGTGTTAAGGGCAGAAATTACATCGCTGCTAAAATGAAAGATTAGAGGGCTTTCTATCTTGATTAAATCTTAATATGTTCAAGATTGCTGCTGGATTAAAGTGCATGGGAAACAAAGGTGGTTAACAGACCCAGGTCAGTGAGACCAATTGTGATGGAGAGAGGCTCAAGAAACAAGCTCCTTGAGGAGCATTTTTTGGCTCACGTTCATTCAGAATCACGGCTTTGAGTCACACTGATAACCCCAACATATTTCTTTGAGTTAAATCCTGATCAAAAGAGCACTAAAGTGAGTTAAGCATGCCGAATACATAGCCAGTCCAAAGTACATAGCAGGCCTGCACAGGGACTTATGTCTCATTGACTCCATGCACACAGGTGTGTTTTTGTGATATGTATTAAATATGAGGTCATAAGTACAAATATGTCCCTTATTGAGATCCCAGATCTCACACATTAGGCCAAGCGGCTGAAAGCTTCCTCCTGACCTCTACTTCACTCCTGTTAAGGTGGAGCGCACACTTATGCCCTGCTGCCCTCTCCTGGCAAAGGTTATCATTACACCATGTTGTACAACACATTCAGACGCCCCACAGAAACAGATGGACTAGGAGCCTCATGTATCAATCGTTAATATGGGCAAATTTGTGTGTACACACCCATGGAATTTTTTAGCCCTTAAGATTGTCTGACAGTCAGCCATAAAGCATGATGGTTATTTGTAATTCCTTCCTCCTAACGTTGTCTACCTCTTGCAACGAGCAATTACCCAGGCCTGCAAAGACATCAGTGTTAGCCAAACGGTGTCTAAATTCAGGGGTTACCCAGGTTCTACACTGGTCTCTGAGACAAACTTCAGGGCTAAAAACTCCCATGGGTGTGTACGCACAAATTTGCCCATAGTAACGATTGATACATGAGGCCCCAGGGGTCTCATTTATAACCATTGTGTACGCACAAAACAGAGCCTGAAAGAGGCATACGCCACTTCCCATGCAAAATTTGTGATCTACAAAAACAAACTTGACAGGAGAATGTGCGCACCTGTACGTAAACGCAGATGATGAGGTGGTGAATTGAAGCCAGATTGTATAATGACACCTCTCACACATTTAAGTACAATTTTTTTTTGTTTTCTTTTTGTGCATGCCATTTTTGGCTTTTGTGCGCACGTACACTTTTAGTAAGGATCCTATGCACTGTTTTATAAATGAGACCCCAGGAGAGTTCAGGAGTCAGGAGGGAGAGATGTTGATAAAGGAAAGAGGATGGGTTATAGGACAGTTTTAAGCTCTGAGGGGAATGGGAAGTAAATTGTGCAAAATGAATGAAACCATATTTTTTCAAAGTTTTCTTGTATGGATGTGATATTATATTAGTATATATGCTAATACATACAATAGAAAAAGTTGTTCATGCCTAGCTGGTTGCCAAATCGAATCCCCAAATTGGTTGGGGACTTGGGGACAGCACACCTAACCTAAAGCCCACGCTGTTGATCCTGTAGATGTGGTTTTGTGCTGGGCACTGTGCAGATATTAATGGGAGATACAGCATGGCAGACCATCATAGAAAAAGCAAACTTTCCCTTGTTCAAAAAAGGGCTTTGATAAAAAAAGGGCCTACCGTACACTTTCCTGCCACACACACAGATGTTTCATTCTGTCCGCATGGCGTTCCATCGGTCACCCTGTCTGACTGCCGCACGTAAAACCTGAACCCTATGGCTCGGCAGTTGAGGTCACAGTTTTGCACCCCTGCAAGAAGATTTAAGATCAGAAAGATCAATCATTTGATGGATTTCTTGATTGCTGAAACATGCAAAGTATTCATCCTGGAAAAAGTGGCGTGATCACGCTCCTCTGCAGCAACATCTCCTTCATACCAACACTTATGGGAGCTGCCAAGTAAGACCTCAGGTTTCCACTGTTGGCCAGGGGGCAGCGTGCATGTAAGGCCTTGTTGACAGACACTGCAGTGATGGTTGTTGAGGGGGGGACGCCCACTACTCACCCCCTCAACCATGTTCCTCCTGCAGAATATGAGCCAGCAGCACATCCAAAAGTCTCTAAAAAGCTACCACAGCTTCATTATATGTTGGCCCTTACATGCTTTAAACACTACCACACCAAGATTAATCAGATGATCAGTCGAAGAAAAGTACATCTATAGATTCTTAAATAATGTCTGAGGGTAAGCTAGACTCTCTAACCTAGATGCTTGTTGACCCAAGTTTGTTACAGCAAAATCAGTTTTTGGGGTTTTTTTTGTTTTTTATCGTTGACGACGTACATTTATATGTTGCAGCAGCTCACCCAGAAAATGCATTGGCCTAACCCCACAATCCTGATCTCTGCTCTTGTCCTTTTGTTCAGCTGCTTGGTGAATGGGAAATATTTCGAACTCAAAAAAGCAGGCGTTTCTTAAACAGATGAAGGGTTGTATGGCACTGTTTGACATGGGCCCCAAATAAGCCTGCCTCAACTTGATAGATTAACCTGGATCTATCTAATCTTCACATCTAGCTCTATATGTCAGCCATACATATTCAGCCCACTGGCAAGACTTTAACATACACATGCGTTTTGACAGCACAGTAATTTGGAAATCTAACTATGTCCATCACTGCTCTATGCATTTTGTTAAATATCACGTCTTTTTTTTTTTTTTTTTTTTTGCTAGGATACTTTGGGTGACTAAGGTCAGTATTTCTGAATGAACACCCATCAGACTACCTGAGGACAGGTGACACATCCTGTGCCCCTTATTTCATACAGAGACATCATAGACATATGATACTAGGTAAGAAGAACTGAATTTCCATTCATTTTAAGTTTTCTTGGTTTACTTTTAAGTTTTAGCTACATGTTGTTCCTAGACCTATCTAACCTTTAAGCTTGCCATCACATTTTTACACACACCCTCATTATAATCCATGTCTCACTTCACTGCTGACCTTACTAGAAATTAAAGTTAAGATTTTTTTTTATCCATAAATCATTTTGCATCCCTTTTGAAAAGTGCTATATGTCATATAAAAGGGCATTACTATAACTTACAATGATGTATTAAGAAGAAAACATGCATTTCAAAAGCTATGATGAAACACTGTGAGAAGCGGGTGAGTTCTTCTACCTTCATTAAAGGGTTCCCATTCGTACAGCCTGCCCATGAATGGCTGGGTGTTGTAAGAGGAACACTGAACTGCCCTGATGTGTGTGCTGGATGGAGGACACGCCTGATGATGGACAAGACAGAGAAATGAGAACATACACAGATACACACAAACACACTCAGGTGGACACTAACTTAAGCACACATGGACAGACATGAACACACACAGACATGTACACACGTGCAACAGTACACATGCGCCCACACATGCTAAAATGCAAACACACACACACACACACACACACACACACAATTCTACAGAACTTCAGAAAGCTCACATTTCAGTCTCATTCTCCATTCCCAATGATTGACTGTTGGAGTCGACCTCATCCTCAGCCATTTTACCCTGTGGTCGTAGTCCAGGCAAGACCACATTCTTGACAAAGAGTAGCTAAAGTCTAATGTTTATGAAGACTGGCCAGTAAACGTCAACCTTCATATCCTCCTGTCTAGATAGGCCCCCTAGTCATTCTTAATTTAACAATGTATGTTAAACTGGTTTTAGATAAAGACTGATTAAATGTATTATGTATTATGTTTCCACAACCCTGACACTCCCCAGTGTGAATTTGTTAACCTGTCTGGCATGGCTGATTGGTTAACAAAGTTACCAATCCCTTTACACACCTGTTAGCACTAAAAAATGTTATTGGTGGCTACCCAATTTACAATCCCATACCTGGGGAGACTGCCAAACGTGTAACAGTCAGTAAAGCTGACATGCTGATGTCCTAGCAACAAAAAAAAAAAAAAAACCTAACAGTGACGGTGTCAAAATGTAAGGTTTACATGGGAATTTACAAGCAGGGAAAAGGAATATACCTTGCTGACTTTTTTTTTTTTCATCCCATATGTAGACCTGCCTCTCCATGCATATCCGCTGTATCAAACACAAAAACCTGTGTGGAAAATCTTACGTTGGTGTTGCACATCTTGTAGCGGGCATTCTCTCCCCTACAGCTGGTAGCAGGTAGGGGACTGTAGGGTCTTTCTTCATGTTGCGATGGTCCGGAGACAAGGCTGCCGGAGTACAACTCCTGCTGGGGCTTGTGGGCTGAGCGCGGCTGGAAGAGGGAGGTCCAGACTGGGTTATTTTTGTGCTGGTGTGCCCTTGACTGCTGATAGTGTCTGTTGTAGTGGTTAGGTTTCCTTTGGGTGTCCCAGTTGCTTAACCTTTGCCCTCCAAGACCCCTAGCAGTAGGCTGGAAGCCTTCAGCCACCGGCGAGCGCCTATGTCTGTGAGGGTGAGCCATCTCAGACCTCAGGCCAGGGTCCTTCTGCAAACGAGCAACAAAAGGCATCCTCCCATAGCCGTATCTCCCTGGAGAGATGTGACTGACCCGCCTGAAAGTAAATATGAAAAGAATTTAAAAAAAAAACTTAATCTGGTGTGACCACTCATTCACATTTCCAGGTCATCCTATATTCAGGCTTTGGCAAAAACCTGTGGCCTCACACACGGTACCTTTTTGCATCTGTGTAGGGCAGCACCCGAGTTCAACAGATTCCACTGTTAAGCCTACTGACTTAACCAACTTGGCTAATGAGGACACATCGAGTACATAGATGTCATTAATATTCATATATTAGTCCAAACCCCCCGTGGAAAAACATAATTTGTTATTTGGCGCTGCCTATACAGACCCAGAAGGGTACCTTGTGCATACACATGCTGAAATCGTGGGATTTTGCCAAAACTTTGATATAGGACACCATGGGAATGAGAAGGGTTGTGTGACAAGTGAAGTTGTCGTGACTAGGATCCCTGTATCTGACCCTCAGCTCTCCTATCGTCTTTCCACATAAAGAAAAACAATGCAGAGGGAATTGGACGTAGAAACTTCATTAATCAGTAACACTTTGTCATTTCATTTCGAAATATCGTTTCCCCCCGCCCACAGCAGTGCAACACGAAGACAAAAACACATATTTCAAAACTACAAGAACACATTAATCAATCACTGTCCAAGAAAACAAACGCCAGGATTACTGTCGGAACTGCGGGTCTGCATGGGCTAGCAATTAGCTTAGCCTGCCCCGCTTCCGCGTCCTGTCAGACCGCCCTGTGTTCTCTTCGGGACAAGCTCCGGGCAGGGCCCTGGTCCCTGGGCTCACGGGATGCAGCAGACCAAGCTCTCCCAAGCATCAAACGAAAGGCTGGTATACACTGTGCGAATTTGCGCCGTCTCAGACGACAGATGACTAAACGTGGCGATATCTTTGGTCGTGGCTCTAAAACGGTGGTCCTACGTCGCACTGTGAGACAAGTTCAAAGACGGCCGTTATTACGGTCTTGCGACAGAAGATAACCTGGAACTAAAGTCTGACGGTGTCAGAAATTTAGGGTGACCATCTCACAATGTGGCTGCTGCTACAACCTGCGTTTACTAGCCAACAAATAGAAACGCACTGATCAACGCGACGCAGAATTTTTGCTGGCGCTAAACACAAACAAACAGACTGTTAGCGTCTGTGAACCAAATGCGATGGATTCAACAAAAACGAGCTAGAACTACATGAGATTCCAACAAAGAGGAAAACCTCGTCGGGTTGCGGCAACAGAGGCCTTGTTTGTGTAATGTGTCCTCCAGCTCTTATCATCACCGCGTACCAACGGCGTAGAGTGATTACGCGCGCTGATGCGGCGCGCACCCCGATGACGTTTTTATGGCCTTGCGTCGTAGCCTGCGATTCGGTAGGCGTTATTATCGTAGTCCGCATACACCAAACTTGATGTCGTATCCAAGTTTATTAGATCCAAACCACGCAGTATGGCTTGCAATAAACTTACAGGATTGCTAGAATCTCACAGTCTGTATGTAGGTGGCTGAAGACGTGGACAGACGCGGACAAAGACACCGCATAGACGATACTGAGGCCGCCGAAAATGAGTCGCGCCGCCATCTTCCCACACCGGTACTGGGTGAGGCCGCTGCACATGTGAATTCGCTCCGCCATCAATGAATACGCCTTTAAACTAATAACAGGTGATACGTGAAAAAAAATATGCGTGTTTAGTTTGGTCTCTTAAACCACATCTCTTTTTTTCTTTTCTTAGAAACTTGGAGATAGATGTGATATTTCGCGAAGGAAAAAACGTCAGCACGCCGCTGTACACGTGGGAATCTTTACGAGGACTTCTGACAAACGTTTAGCATCGCGGCGGCACAATGCTGGGAGCTTCTGTTGTTATTTGGCTCGGTCGATTCCAATCCAAACAACCCCGCCATTACTCAGATGTCCGTGCTATTTGTTTAACGGCTTCTTGGGCGAATCGCACAGGAAGGAGGTCGCAAACCTGCCAAGTGCAAGCTGAGCCACTGACACCATCCATGAAAGACTGGCTGTGTGCTGGAGGGAAGTCAAATGGACCACAAAGCAGGCTGCAAAGAGTAACTTTTAGGCCGAGCTGCTCAGCATGCAGCTCAATCACACAGCTTCCTTAGGGGGTCACACAGCCTAACCCACACTAACACTGTACTACACTTAACAAGGGGGTGGTTTGTTTTTTTGTTTTTGTTTTTTTTTTTGCTTAATAACACCATGATGTGATACAAATTGCAATAAATGCGGACAAGGTTTTTGTTGACGGGATTTCATTGCAGCGCTTGAACTGTTTTGAAAGGTTTGTGTTTCAGGTTGTGATGTGAAGCGCAGCTATCGTGTGATTCTGCGCTTAAGCATATCTGCTCCTTCACGCCTCAGGGTGCATACGCTTCCGATGGCCTTACGGTCGCCCCATCCCACTTCTGACACCAATGTAGCGAATTCGGGGGACAACGCAACCACAGGAACTGCCGCGGCCGGGAAGCGAACCCGTATCGCCTGCACCGCAGGAGACATCGCTAACCGCTCAACTAAAGGGTCAGATCCGCCAGCCAGCGGCCGGCGTGTCTACTTATCCATGCACGTTACAATATGCAGATGGTACAGCTAAGCATGAAGGTAAATATCACTTTGTAGTGACTGACTGACTGGGTTTAGAAGTCAGGTTCATGGGATGCTTTGCATGTAGTTAAAACAAATTTATCCACCTTCCGGATTTGATGCTCCCTTTTGCAGGGGATGATAGAGGACCTATAGCAGCGGGTAGTGAAGACAGCTGGAAAGATCACAGGAACTGTTCTCCCATCCAACCAGGCCATCTTTGATGCATGGTGCACCCAGAAGGCTCTCAGCATCGTGAAGGACCCCACCCACTCTTTCCACATCCACTTCACCCTCCTACCCTCTGGCAGGAGGTACCGGAGCATCCGCGCTGCCTCCACCAGACTATGCAACAGTTTCATTCCTCAGGATGTGAGGTTCCTCAACAGCCTAAACACTTAGACCTTCCACAAAATAACTTTTTGACCTTACTCACCGCCCGTGTCAGGTGTGCTTGTGATGTTCAGGTCTGTGAAGTATTTTTTTTTTTGTAATGCAGTTTTTGTTTAAATATTTATTGTGTGTTATTTGTTTTATGTGGCACTATGGTCCATGTGAAACGTAATCTTGTTCCCCTGTATGTATGAGACATGCATATGAGGCAATGACAATAAAAGCAGTCTAAGTCTACCTGTGTCCTCCTGGGCGAACCTCCTTCTCCCTCGATGGACTCAGCTCTCCCCGACTGCTGCTGTTAGAGAGCGCTGGTCTGCCTGCGTCACGGTGCAGAGGAACAGTCGGCCGCAGCGCTGACAACACGTGTCCCGGATACTGGGGATGGGCACCTGGTCCTCTGGAAGGGTACGTAGAAAGGGACGGAGTGTAAACAGGCAGGCACGGCCGAGTTTGCCCCTGTACCCCTCCTCCACACGTCCGTGAACAGGATGTCCAGGGCCCCCAGGAACCCCAGGAGCCCTGAACTCCTCCGTTGCCAGCTGGGGCCTCCTGTCGGGGCTCTGCCCTCTGAGGAACCTGCGTCGAGACGCAACATCCGGAGTTAGTCACACCACAGTAAATACAAAATGAGGGGAACACCACAGTGACAAAAGTGATTGCCGAGCACGGATAGAAATCCTCCATCAGTGAGGCCCTTACACAGCCCCAATGAAAAAACTCAAGTCAGTGACCTCATCTCATCAACATGACTCTCCTGTACTCCCTCTTTGTTTATAAAACAGACCTCTCTTCATGGTTACAAAGCCCAGATTTGGCTGATTAGGGGGTGTCTGTTAGTGGCCTATCCCCTATTGGCTACCTGAATTTCCCACTGTTGACTCGATCCCCCTTTGCAACTTTGCCAGGGACGTATTAGAGCGAGCGATCACTGCTCTCTCTGTCTGTGGACACTGCCAGGGCCAGCCCTTCACCGCCCTGTCCCTGCCAAGCCAGCTCTGCCCCGCGGAGCTGCATGTAAATCCCGCTCTTTAAGGAGCACTTTGTCTCCATTCACGGTGACCTCTCTGAGCTGACACATGGCCGTAGTGAAAGCTCAGCTGCCTTTCACTTTTAGCGGATGGAAAGAGAATACAGCAGCGGCAGGGGGACTTTGGCAGCCACCTCCTTTCCTGTCAGTCACCAGCATGCTGCTATTCAGAGAGGCCTCAGACAGCCCCTTCCCCACCGACCTCCCCGAGCCTGCCTCAGCCTTTGTAACTCAATGCCAGTGTCATCTCCGGGGTCAGCCATAGGTCACACAGCTGGACCTCTTGTGAAATTACAAGGTGGCCAACCCACACTGAGTCTGTCCTATGGGGGAAGTTGCCCTAGGACCCCCCCCTCCTACCCCACCTCCAACTCAACTGGATGGTGGCTCCGTCCATCAGCTTCGTCCAAGAGTAACAGCTATAGATTTTAGGTGATCTGGTCATCAATCCTGCCCCTGTTTGCGGCTTTTCAGTCCCACCCTTGAGCGTTTTCTTTCTTCACTGCCCAAGAGGTGGTCTGCTGACAGCTGGCAGGAGCCCTCAGTGCTGCTAAGATCAACACGACTTCTCGCTCCTCCTCCTCCTGTCACGAGTCAACAGATTACCACCCTGATCAGGTTCCCCTCGGGCATTCGCACCAGCTGATTGCATGTTTACACAGACTTAGGTAGATTACTTTATAGTCCAGCAGTTACAACACAGCTGTAGACCCTATAACAGCCAAGTAGCAAAGACTACGCATCCTGTTGTGTGTTTTTATCTACTTAAGCAAAAATCCAAAAACACGATCATGCATGCCATCATTTGAGAGATCTGCATTCCACAAGTCTGTGCCAGCAACGGGATGAAACGGGCAGCTGAAAGGGGGGGGGGGACCTCTTTTGTCTCCAAACATTCGAGGGAGGTCTTTTGCTGTTAGCTCGGGGTTGTCAAACAGACCGCATGAGTTAAAGCACAGATACTTCTCCTCCCTCCAATACGTCCAGCCGTTTCCCACACTGCAGCTCACCTTGTTGTCCGTTGTGAGATGGCAGTCCAGGGGGTTTGACCAGAGCAAGAGCAGCAGCACAAAACCTCTGCAGACAAAACATAGACTGTAATAATGACAGCTTTATTTCGTTATTGAAATTTGGCAGTGTAATAAGTAATACACACACATACACATACTCACACACACAAACACACACACAGATACGTACACACACATGCACACACATACATATATGCATACGCACACACAGATACATACATACATACATACATACACACACATACAGATAAATAGATAGATAAGATAGAGAGCAACAGAGAGAGATAGAATGAACTCTTTGACTAACAAAAATTGAACTTATGGCACTGAGATGTAAAACGTGATGACACTTACACCAGAACCATTATGTTGAGAGTGACTTTATCTGAGAATACAGACACTGGCTTCCCTCATAGCTCCTGGGCTATTATGACCGGGCGGCTCTGTGGAAAGACAGAAACGTGTATCACCACAGACCTGAATGGTAGGCGTTTCACACGCCTACCACGTCTGTGAAACATCACCACTCCAGTTTCATCAGTGTGCCAGTCCAGACAACTCAAGACATTGAATCAGCGGAAAGGAAAAATCATGTCTGCTGCCCACTTGACCATGTGTGTTGACCTCTGACATCTTGGTCCTAATGAGCAGTGCACCCCACCCCCGCTGAAACACACACACACACACACACACACACACACACACACACACACACACACACACACACACACACACACACACACACACACACACACACACACACACACACACACCGGGAGAGCAGGCTAG